>NW_022096553.1:0-74527 GCF_006542625.1 Nomascus leucogenys | reverse complement strand
GCACAGGACAGTAAGAAGTTTCACAGATTTCTTCTGTGCAGTTTATTTGAAAATATACCTTTTCCACTATAGGCCACTTAGCGCCCTGAATGTCCAATGGCATTTTCTACAGAAGAGTGTTTCAGAACTGCTCAATCAAAAGTAAGGTTCAACTCTGTTAGTTGAATGCACAGAAAGAAAGAAGTTTCACAGAATGCTTCTGTGTAGTTTTTATTTGAAAATATTACTTTTTCCGCTATAGGCCTCTTAGCGCTCCGAAGGTCCACTTGCATTTTCTACAGAAAGAGTGTTTCAGAACTGCTCAATCAAAAGTAAGGTTCAACTCTGTTAGTTGAATGCACAGAACAGAAAGAAGTTTCACAGATTCGCTTCTGTAGTTTTATTTGAAGATATTCCTTTTTCCACCTTAGGCCTCTTAGCGCCCTGAATGTCCACTGCATTTTCTACAGAAAGAGTGTTTCAGAACTGCTCAATCAAAACTAAGGTTCAACTCTGTTAGTTTAATGCACAGAACAGAAAGAAGTTTCACAGAATGGTTCTGTTTAGTTTCTATTAGAAGATATTCCTTTTTCCACTAAAGGCCTCTTAGCGCCCTGAATGTCCACTTGCATTTATTACATAAAGGGTGTTTCAGAACTGCTCAATCAAATGTAAGGTTGAACTCTCTTAGTTGAATGCACAGAACTGTAAGTAGTTTCACAGATAGCTTCTTTGTAGTTTTTATTTGAAAGTATTCCTTTTTCCACTATAGGCCTCTTAGAGCCCTGAATGTCCAATTGCATTTTCTATAGAAAAGGTGTTACAGAAGTGCTCAATCAAAAGTAAGGTTCAACTCTGTTAGATGAATGCAAAGAACAGAAGAATTTTCACAGAATGCTTCTGTGTAGTTTTTGTTTCAAGATATTCCCTTTTCCACTACAGGCCTCTTAGCGCCATGAATGTCCACTTGCATTTTCTACAGAAAGTGTGTTTCAGAACTGTTCAATCAAAATTAAGGTTCAATTGTGATAGTTTAAAGAACAGAAACGTAAGAAGTTTCAGAGATTGCTTCTGTGTAGTTTTTATTTGAAGGTATGTCTTTTTCCACTATAGGCCTCTTAGCGCCCTGAATGTCCACTTGCATTTTCTACAGAAAGGGTGTTTCAGAACTGCTCAATCAAAAGTAAGGTTGAACTCCGTTAGTTGAATGCACAGAACTGTTAGAAGTTTCACAGATAGCTTCTTTGTAGTTTTTATTTTAACATATACCTTCTTCAACTACAGGCCTCTTAGCGCCCTGAATGTTCACTTGCATTTTCTGCAGAAAGAGTGTTTCATAACTGCTCAATATAAATAAAGTTCAACTCTGTTAGTTGAATGCACAGAACAGTAAGAAGTTTCACAGATTTCTTCTGTGCAGTTTTAATTGAAAATATTCCTTTTCCACTATAGGCCTCTTAGGGCCCTGAATGTTCAATTGCATTTTCTACAGAAAGAGTGTTTCTGAACTGCTCAATCAAAAGTATGGTTAAACTCTGTTAATTGAATGCACAGAACAGAAGGAAGTTTCACAGAATGGTTCTGTGTAGTTTTTATTTGAAGATATTACTTTTTCCGCTATAGGCCTCTTAGCGCTCCAAGAGTCCACTTGCATTTTCTACAGAAAGAGTGTTTCAGAACTGCTCAATCAAAAGTAAGGTTCAACTCTGTTAGTTGAACGCACAGAACAGAAAGAAGTTTCACACATTGCTTCTGTGTAGTTGTTATTTGAACATATTCCTTTTTCCACTATAGGCCTCTTAGCGCCATGAATGTCCACTTGCATTTTCTACAGGAAGAGTTTCACAACTGCTCAATCAAAACGAAGGTTCAACTCTGTTAGTTGAAAGCACAGAACTGTAAGAAGTTTCACAGATTGCTTCTGTGTAGGTTTTATTTGAAGATATTCCTCTTTCCGCTAAAGGCCTCTTAGCGCTCCAAATGTACACTTGCATATTCTACAGAAAGACTGTTTCAGAGCTGCTCAATAAAAAGTAAGTTTCAAATCTGTTAGTTGAATGCACAGAACAGAGAGTAGTTTCACGGATAGATTCTGTGTAGTTTTTATTTGAACGTATTCCTTTTTCCACTACAGGCCTCTCAGCGCCCTGAATGTCCACTTGCATTTCCTACAGAAAGAGTGATTCAGAACTGCTCAATCAAAAGTAAGGTTCAAATGTGTTAGTTGAATGCACAGAACAGAAAGAAGTTTCACAGAATGTTTCTGTGTAGTTTTTATTTGAAGATATTCCTTTTCCTGCTATAGGCCTCTCAGCGCTCCGAACGTCCACTGGTATTTTCTACAGAAAGAGTGTTTAAAAACTGCTCAATCAAAAGTAAGGTTCTACTCTGTTAGTTGAATGCACAGAACAGTAATAAGTTTCACAGATTGCTTCTGTGTAGTTTTTATATAAACATATTCCTTTTTCCACTATAGGCCTCTTAGTGCCCTGAATGATCACTTGCATTTGCTACAGAAAGAGTGTTTCAGAACTGCTCAATCCTAAGTAAGGTTCAACTCAGTTAGTTGAATGCACAGAACAGAAAATGTTTCACAGAATGGTTCTCCGTAGCGTCTATTTGAAGATATTCCTTTTTCCGCTATAGGTCTCTTAGCGCTCCGAATGTCCACCTGGATTTTCTACATAAAAGGTGTTTCAGAACTGGTCAATCAAAAGTAAGGTTCAACTCTGTTAGTTGAATGCACAGAACAGTATGAAGTTTCACAGATAGCTTCTCTATAGTTATTATTTGAACTTATTCCTTTTTCCACTATAGGCCTCTTAGCACCCTGAATGTCCGATTGCATTTTCTACAGAAAGAGTGTTTCGGTACTGCTCAATCAAAAGTAAGGTTCAAATCTGATAGTAGAAAGCACAGAAAAGTAAGAAGTTTCACAGATTGCTTCTTTGTAGTTTTTATTTGAAGATATTCCTTTTTCCTCTATAGGCCTCTTAGCTCTCCGAATGTCCACTTTCATTTTCTACAGAAAGAGTGTTTCAGAACTGTTCAATCAAAAGTAAGGTTCAACTCTTTTAGTTGAATGCACAGAACAGAATGTAGTTTCACAGATTGCTTCTGTGTAGTTTTTATTTGAACATATTCATTTTTCCGCTATAGGCCTTTTAGCGCCCTGAATGTCCAATTGCATTTTCTACAGAAAGAGTGTTTCTGAACTGCTCAATCAAAACTAAGGTTCAACTCTGTCAGTTGAATGCACAGAACAGTAAGAAGTTTCACAGATTGCTTCTGTGTAGTTTTTATTTGAAGATATTCCTTTTTCCACTATAGGCCTCTTAGCGTGCTGAATGTCCACTTGCATTTTCTACAGAAAGAGTGTTGCAGAACTGCTCAATCAAAACTAAGGTTCAACTCTGTTAGTTGAATGCACAGAACAGAAAGAAGTCTCACAGATTGCTTCTGTGTAGTTCTTGTTTGAAGATAATCCTTTTTCCACTACAGGCCTCTTAGCGCCATGAATGTCCACTTGCATTTTCTACAGAAATAGTGTCTCAGAACTGCTCAATCAAAATTAAGTTTCAACTATGTTCGTTGAAAGAACAGAACAGTAAGAAGTTTCACAGATTGCTTCCGGGTAGTTTTTATTTGAAGATTGTCCTTTTTCCACCATAGGCCTCTTAGCGCCCTGAATGTCCACTTGTATTTTCTACAGAAAGTGTTTTTCTGAACCACTCAATCAAAAGTAAGGTTCATGTCTGTTAGTTGAATGCACAGAACAGTAAAAAGTTTCACAGATTGCTTCTGTGTAGTTTTTATTTGAAGATATTACTTTTTCCACTACAGGCCTCTTAGCGCCCAGAATATCCACTTTCATTTTCTACACAAAGAGTGTTTCAGAACTGCTCAATCAAAACTAAGGTTCAAGTCTGTCAGTTGAATGCACAGAACAGTAAGAAGTTTTAAAGATTGCTTCTGTGTAGTTTTCATTTGAAGATATTCCTTTTTCCACCATAGGCCTCTTAGCGCCCTGAAGGTCCACATGCATTTTCTACAGAAAGAGTGTTTCAAAACCGCTCAATCAAATCTAAGGTTCAAATCTGTTATTTGAATGCACAGAACAGAAAGTAGTTTCACAGAATGCTTCTGTGTAGTTTTTATTTGAAGATATTCCTTTTTCCACTATAGGCCTCTTAGCGCTCCGAATGTCCACTTGTATTTTCTAGAGAAAGGGTGTTTCAGAACTGTTCAATCAAAAGTAAGGTTCAACTCTGTTAGCTGAATGCACAGATCAGAAAGAAGTTTCAGAGATTGCTTCTGTGTAGTTTTTATTTGAACATATTTATTTTTGCGCTATAGGCCTCATAGCGCCCTGATTTTCCTCTTGCATTTTCTACAGAAAGAGTGTTTCAGAACTGCTCAATCAAAAGTAAGGTTCAACTCTGTTAGTTGTATCCACAGAACAGAAAATAGTTTCACAGATACCTTCAGTGTAGTTTTTATTTGAAGATATTCCTTTTTCCACTATTGGCCTCTTACAGCCCTGAATGTCCACTTGCATTTTCTACAGAAAGAGTGTTTCAGAACTGCTCAATCAAAACTAAGGTTCAACTCTGTCAGTTGAAATCACAGAACAGTAAGAAGTTTCACAGATTGCTTCTGTGTAGTTTTTATTTGAAGATATTCCTTTTTCCACCTTAGGCCTCTTAGCGCCCTGAATGTCCACATGCATTTTCTACAGAAAGAGTGTTTCAGAACTGCTCAATCAAAAGTAAGGTTCAACTCTGTTAGTTGAACGCACAGAACAGAAAGAAGTTTCACACATTGCTTCTGTGTAGTTGTTATTTGAACATATTCCTTTTTCCACTATAGGCCTCTTAGCGCCATGAATGTCCACTTGCATTTTCTACAGGAAGAGTTTCACAACTGCTCAATCAAAACGAAGGTTCAACTCTGTTAGTTGAAAGCACAGAACTGTAAGAAGTTTCACAGATTGCTTCTGTGTAGGTTTTATTTGAAAATATTCCTCTTTCCGCTAAAGGCCTCTTAGCGCTCCAAATGTACACTTGCATATTCTACAGAAAGACTGTTTCAGAGCTGCTCAATAAAAAGTAAGTTTCAAATCTGTTAGTTGAATGCACAGAACAGAGAGTAGTTTCACGGATAGATTCTGTGTAGTTTTTATTTGAACGTATTCCTTTTTCCACTACAGGCCTCTCAGCGCCCTGAATGTCCACTTGCATTTCCTACAGAAAGAGTGATTCAGAACTGCTCAATCAAAAGTAAGGTTCAAATGTGTTAGTTGAATGCACAGAACAGAAAGAAGTTTCACAGAATGTTTCTGTGTAGTTTTTATTTGAAGATATTCCTTTTCCTGCTATAGGCCTCTCAGCGCTCCGAACGTCCACTGGTATTTTCTACAGAAAGAGTGTTTAAAAACTGCTCAATCAAAAGTAAGGTTCTACTCTGTTAGTTGAATGCACAGAACAGTAATAAGTTTCACAGATTGCTTCTGTGTAGTTTTTATATAAACATATTCCTTTTTCCACTATAGGCCTCTTAGTGCCCTGAATGATCACTTGCATTTGCTACAGAAAGAGTGTTTCAGAACTGCTCAATCCTAAGTAAGGTTCAACTCAGTTAGTTGAATGCACAGAACAGAAAATGTTTCACAGAATGGTTCTCCGTAGCGTCTATTTGAAGATATTCCTTTTTCCGCTATAGGTCTCTTAGCGCTCCGAATGTCCACCTGGATTTTCTACATAAAAGGTGTTTCAGAACTGGTCAATCAAAAGTAAGGTTCAACTCTGTTAGTTGAATGCACAGAACAGTATGAAGTTTCACAGATAGCTTCTCTATAGTTATTATTTGAACTTATTCCTTTTTCCACTATAGGCCTCTTAGCACCCTGAATGTCCGATTGCATTTTCTACAGAAAGAGTGTTTCGGTACTGCTCAATCAAAAGTAAGGTTCAAATCTGATAGTAGAAAGCACAGAAAAGTAAGAAGTTTCACAGATTGCTTCTTTGTAGTTTTTATTTGAAGATATTCCTTTTTCCTCTATAGGCCTCTTAGCTCTCCGAATGTCCACTTTCATTTTCTACAGAAAGAGTGTTTCAGAACTGTTCAATCAAAAGTAAGGTTCAACTCTTTTAGTTGAATGCACAGAACAGAATGTAGTTTCACAGATTGCTTCTGTGTAGTTTTTATTTGAACATATTCATTTTTCCGCTATAGTCCTTATAGCGCCCTGAATTTCCACTTGAATTTTCTACAGAAAGAGTGTTTCTGAACTGCTCAATCAAAACTAAGGTTCAACTCTGTCAGTTGAATGCACAGAACAGTAAGAAGTTTCACAGATTGCTTCTGTGTAGTTTTTATTTGAAGATATTCCTTTTTCCACTATAGGCCTCTTAGCGTGCTGAATGTCCACTTGCATTTTCTACAGAAAGAGTGTTGCAGAACTGCTCAATCAAAACTAAGGTTCAACTCTGTTAGTTGAATGCACAGAACAGAAAGAAGTCTCACAGATTGCTTCTGTGTAGTTCTTGTTTGAAGATAATCCTTTTTCCACTACAGGCCTCTTAGCGCCATGAATGTCCACTTGCATTTTCTACAGAAATAGTGTCTCAGAACTGCTCAATCAAAATTAAGTTTCAACTATGTTCGTTGAAAGAACAGAACAGTAAGAAGTTTCACAGATTGCTTCCGGGTAGTTTTTATTTGAAGATTGTCCTTTTTCCACCATAGGCCTCTTAGCGCCCTGAATGTCCACTTGTATTTTCTACAGAAAGTGTTTTTCTGAACCACTCAATCAAAAGTAAGGTTCATGTCTGTTAGTTGAATGCACAGAACAGTAAAAAGTTTCACAGATTGCTTCTGTGTAGTTTTTATTTGAAGATATTAATTTTTCCACTACAGGCCTCTTAGCGCCCAGAATATCCACTTTCATTTTCTACACAAAGAGTGTTTCAGAACTGCTCAATCAAAACTAAGGTTCAAGTCTGTCAGTTGAATGCACAGAACAGTAAGAAGTTTTAAAGATTGCTTCTGTGTAGTTTTCATTTGAAGATATTCCTTTTTCCACCATAGGCCTCTTAGCGCCCTGAAGGTCCACATGCATTTTCTACAGAAAGAGTGTTTCAAAACCGCTCAATCAAATCTAAGGTTCAAATCTGTTATTTGAATGCACAGAACAGAAAGTAGTTTCACAGAATGCTTCTGTGTAGTTTTTATTTGAAGATATTCCTTTTTCCACTATAGGCCTCTTAGCGCTCCGAATGTCCACTTGTATTTTCTAGAGAAAGGGTGTTTCAGAACTGTTCAATCAAAAGTAAGGTTCAACTCTGTTAGCTGAATGCACAGATCAGAAAGAAGTTTCAGAGATTGCTTCTGTGTAGTTTTTATTTGAACATATTTATTTTTGCGCTATAGGCCTCATAGCGCCCTGATTTTCCTCTTGCATTTTCTACAGAAAGAGTGTTTCAGAACTGCTCAATCAAAAGTAAGGTTCAACTCTGTTAGTTGTATCCACAGAACAGAAAATAGTTTCACAGATACCTTCAGTGTAGTTTTTATTTGAAGATATTCCTTTTTCCACTATTGGCCTCTTACAGCCCTGAATGTCCACTTGCATTTTCTACAGAAAGAGTGTTTCAGAGCTGCTCAATCAAAACTAAGGTTCAACTCTGTCAGTTGAAATCACAGAACAGTAAGAAGTTTCACAGATTGCTTCTGTGTAGTTTTTATTTGAAGATATTCCTTTTTCCACCTTAGGCCTCTTAGCGCCCTGAATGTCCACATGCATTTTCTACAGAAAGAGTGTTTCAGAACTGCTCAATCAAAACTAAGGTTCAACTCTGTTTGTTGAATGCACAGAACAGAAAGAAGTTTCACAGAATGGTTCTGTGTAGTTTCTATTTGAAGATATTCCTTTTTCCACTAAAGGCCTCTTAGCGCCCTGAATGTCCACTTGCATTTTCTACAGAATGAGTGTTTCAGAACTGCTCAATCAAAACTAAGGTTCAACACTTTTAGCTGAATCCACAGAACAGTGAAAAGTTTCACAGATTGATTCTGTGTAGTTTTTATTTGAAGATATTCCTGTTTCAACTATAGGCCTCTTAGCGCCCTGAATGTCCACTTGCATTTTCTACAGAAAGAGTGTTTCACAACTGCTCAATCAAAACTAAGGTTCAACTCTGTCAGTTGAATGCACAGAACAGTAAGAAGTTTCACAGATTGTTTCTGTGTAGTTTTTATTTGAAGATATTCCTTTTTCCACTATAGGCCTCTTAGCGTGCTGAATGTCCACTTGCATTTTCTACAGAAAGAGTGTTGCAGAACTGCTCAATCAAAACTAAGGTTCAACACTGTTAGTTGAATGCACAGAACAGAAAGAAGTTTCACAGATTGCTTCTGTGTAGTTCTTGTTTGAAGATATTCCTTTTTCCACTACAGGCCTCTTAGCGCCATGAATGTCCACTTGCATTTTCTACAGAAATAGTGTCTCAGAACTGCTCAATCAAAATTAAGGTTCAACTATGTTCGTTGAAAGAACAGAACAGTAAGAAGTTTCACAGATTGCTTCCGGGTAGTTTTTATTTGAAGATATTCCTTTTTCCACTATAGGCCTCTTTGCGTGCTGAATGTCCACTTGCATTTTCTACAGAAAGTGGGTTGCAGAACTGCTCAATCAAACCTAAGGTTCAACTCTGTTAGTTGAATGCACAGAACAGAAAGAAGTTTCACAGATTGTTTCTGTGTAGTTCTTGTTTGAAGATATTCCTTTTTCCACTACAGGCCTCTTAGCGCCATGAATGTCCACTTGCATTTTCTACAGAAATAGTGTCTCAGAACTGCTCAATCAAAATTAAGGTTCAACTATGTTCAATGAAAGAACAGAACAGTAAGAAGTTTCACAGATTGCTTCCGGGTAGTTTTTATTTGTAGATTGTCCTTTTTCCAACATAGGCCTCTTAGCGCCCTGAATGTCCACTTGCATTTTCTACAGAAAGTGTTTTTCTGAACCACTCAATCAAAAGTAAGGTTCATGTCTGTTAGTTGAATGCACAGAACAGTAAGAAGTTTCACAGATTGCGTCTGTGTAGTTTTTATTTGAAGATATTACTTTTTCCACTATATTCATCTTAGCGCCCTGAATGTACACTTTCATTTTCTACACAAAGAGTGTTTAAGAACTGCTCAATCAAAACTAAGGTTCAAGTCTGTCAGTTGAATGCACAGAACAGTATGAAGTTTCAAAGATTGCTTCTGTGTAGTTTTCATTTGAAGATATTCCTTTTTCCACATAGGCCTCTTAGCGCCCTGAAGGTCCACGTGCATTTTCTACAGAAAGAGTGTTTCAAAACCGCTCAATCAAATCTAAGGTTCAAATCAGTTATTTGAATGCACAGAACAGAAAGTAGTTTCACAGAATGCTTCTGTGTAGTTTTTATTTGAAGATATTCCTTTTTCCGCTATAGGCCTCTTAGCGCTCCGAATGTCCACTTGTATTTTCTACAGAAACGGTGTTTCAGAACTGTTCAATCAAAAGTAAGGTTGAACTCTGTTAGCTGAATGCACAGATCAGAAAGAAGTTTCACAGATTGCTTCTGTGTAGTTTTTATTTGAACATATTTATTTTTGTGCTATAGGCCTCATAGCGCCCTGATTCCACTTGCATTTTCTACAGAAAGTGTGTTTCAGAACTGCTCAATCAAAACTAACGTTCAACTCTGTTAGTTTAATGCACAGAACAGTAAGAAGTTTCGCAGATTGTTTCTGTGTAGTTTTTATTTGTAGATATTCCTATTTCCGCTATAGGCCCCTTAGCGCTCAGAATGTCCACTTGCATTTTCTACAGAAAGGGTGTTTCAGAACTGCTCAATCACAAGTAAGGTTCAACTCTGTTAGTTGAATGCACAGAACAGAAAGAAGTTTCACAGATAGGTTCTGAGTAGTTTCTAGTTGAACATATTCCTTTTTCCACTGTAGGCCTCTTAGCGCCCTGAATGTCCACTTGCATTTTCTACAGAAAGAGGGTTTCAGAAGTGCTCAATCAAAACTAAGGTTCAACCCTGTTAGTTGAATGCACAGAACGGAAAGAAGTTTCACAGATTGCTTCTGTGTAGTTCTTGTTTGAAGATATTCCTTTTTCCACTACAGGCCTCTTAGCGCCGTGAATGTCCACTTGCATTTTCTACAGAAATAGTGTCTCAGAACTGCTCAATCAAAATTAAGGTTCAAATATGTTCGTTGAAAGAACAGAACAGTAAGAAGTTTCACAGATTGCTTCCGGGTAGTTTTTATTTGAAGGTAGTCCTTTTTCAACCATAGGCCTCTTAGCGCCCTGAATGTCCACTTGCATAATCTACAGAAAGACTGTTTCAGAACTGCTCAATCAAAAGTAAGTTTCATATCTGTTAGCTGAATGCACGGAACAGAAAGGAGTTTCACAGAATGCTTTTGTGTAGTTTTTATTTGAAGATATTCCTTTTTGCGGTATAGGCCTCTTAACGCTCCGAACGTCTACTTGCATTTTCTACAGAAGGAGTGTTTCATAACTGCTCAATCAAATGTAAGGTTCTACTCTCTTAGTTGAATGCACAGAACAGAAAGAAGTTTCACAGATTGCTTCTGTGTAGTTTTTATGTGAACATATTCCTTTTTCCACTATAGGCCTCTTAGCGCCATGAATGTCCACATGCTTTTCCTACAGAAAGAGTGTTTCAGAACTGCTCAGTCAAAATTAAGGTTCAACAGGGTTAGTTGAAAGAACAGAACACCAAGAGGTTTCACAGATTTCTTCTGTGTTGTTTTTATTTGAAGATATTCCTTTTTCCACTATAGGCCTCTTAGCGCCCTGAATGTCCACTTGCATAATCTACAGAAAGACTGTTTCAGAACTGCTCAATCAAAAGTAAGTTTCAAATCTGTTAGCTGAATGCACGGAACAGAAAGGAGTTTCACAGAATGCTTTTGTGTAGTTTTTATTTGAAGATATTACTTTTTCCACTATAAGCATCTTAGCGCCCTGAATGTCCACTTTCATTTTCTACACAAAGAGTGTTTCAGAACTGCTCAATCAAAACTAAGGTTCAAGTCTGTCAGTTGAATGCACAGAACAGTAATAAGTTTCACAGATTGCTTCTGTGTAGTTTTCATTTGAAGATATTCCTTTTTCCACCATAGGCCTCTTAGCGCCCTGAAGGTCCACATGCATTTTCTACAGAAAGAGTGTTTCAAAACCGCTCAATCAAATCTAAGGTTCAAATCTGTTATTTGAATGCACAGAACAGAAAGTAGTTTCACAGAATGCTTCTGTGTAGTTTTTATTTGAACATATTTATTTTTGCGCTATAGGCCTCATAGCGCCCTGATTTTCCACTTGCATTTTCTACAGAAAGAGTGTTTCAGAACAGCTCAATCAAAACTAACGTTCAACTCTGTTAGTTTAATGCACAGAACAGTAAGAAGTTTCGCAGATTGTTTCTGTGTAGTTTTTATTTGTAGTTATTCCTTTTTCCGCTATAGGCCTCCTAGCACCTTTCATGTCCACTTGCATTTTCTACAGAAAGATTGTTTCAGAACTGCTCAATCAAAAGTAAGTTTCAATTCTCTTAGTTGAATGCTCACAACAGAAAGAAGTTTCACAGAATGATTCTGTGTAGTTTTTATTTGAAGTTATTCATTTTTCCGCTGTAGGCCTCTTAGCGCTCCGAAGGTCCACTTGCGTTTTATACAGAAAGAGAGTTTCAGAACTGCTCAATCAAAGGTAAGGTTCAACTCTGTTAGTTGTATGCACAGAACAGAAAGAAGTTTCACAGAATGATTCTGAGTAGTTTTTATTTGTATATATTCCTATTTCCGCTATAGGCCCCTTAGCGCTCAGAATGTCCACTTGCATTTTCTTCAGAAAGGGTGTTTCAGAACTGCTCAATCACAAGTAAGGTTCAACTCTGTAAGTTGAATGCACAGAACAGAAAGAAGTTTCACAGATAGGTTCTGAGTAGTTTTTAGTTGAACATATTCCTTTTTCCACTGTAGGCCTCTTAGCGCCCTGAATGTCCACTTGCATTTTCTACAGAAAGAGTGTTTCAGAACTGCTCAATCAAAACTAAGTTTCAACCCTGTTAGTTGAATGCACAGAACGGAAAGAAGTTTCACAGATTGCTTCTGTGTAGTTTTTATTTGAAAATATTCCTTTTTCAACCATAGGCCTCTTAGCGCCATGAATGTCCACTTGCATTTTCTACAGAAAGGGTGTTTCAGAACTGCTCAATCAATACTAAGGTTCAACTCTGTTAGTTGAAAGCACAGAACAGTAAGAAGTTTCACAGATTGCTTCTGTGTAGTTTTTATTTGATCATATTACTTTTTCGGCTGTAGGCCTCTTACCGCTGCGAATGTCCACTTGCATTTTCTACAGAAAGAGTGTTTCAGAACTGTTCAATCAAAAGTAAGGTTCAACTCTGTTAGTTGAATGCACAGAACAGAAAGAAGTTTCACAGATTGCTTCCGTGTAGTTTTTATTTGAACATATTCATTTTTCTGCTATAGGCCTCTAAGCGCCCTGAATTTCCACTTGCATTTTCTACTGAAAGAGTGTTTCAGAACTCCTCAATCAAAACTAAGTTTCAGCTCTGTTAGTTGAAAGCACAGAACAGTAAGAAGTTTCACAGATTGCTTCTCTGTAGTTTTTATTTGAAGATATTCCTTTATCCACCATAGACCTCTTTGCGCCCTGAATGTCCACTTACATTTTCTACAGAAAGAGTGTTTCAGAACTGCTCAATCAAATGTAAGGTTCAACTCCGTTAGTTGAATACACAGAACAGAAAGAAGTTTCACAGAATGCTTCTGTGTAGTTTTTATATGAAGATATTCCTTTTTCCGCTATAGTCCTCTTAGCGCTCCGAGTGTCCACTTGCATTTTCAACAGAAAGAGTGTTTCAGAATTGTTCAATCAAAAGTAATTTTCAACTCTGTTAGTTGAATGCACAGAAGAGAAAGAAGTTTCACAGATTGCTTCTGTGTAGTTTTTATTTGAACATATTAATTTTTCCGCTATAGGCCTCTTAGCGCCCTGAAATTCCACTTGCAATTTCTACAGAAAGAGTGTTTCAAAACTGCTCAATCAAATCTAAGTTTCAACTCTGTTATTTGAATACACAGACCAGTAAGAAGTTTCACAGATTGCTTCTGTGTAGTTTTTATTTGAAGATATTCCTTTTTCCGCTATAGGACTCTTAGCGCTCCGAATGTCCACTTGCATTTTCTACAGAGAGACTGTTTCTGAACTGCTGAATCAAAAGTAAGGTTCAACACTGTTAGTTGAATGCACAGAAGAGAAAAAAGTTTCACAGAATGCTTCTGTGTGGTTTTTATTTAAAGATATTCCTTTTGCATTATAGGCGTCTTAGTACTCCGAATGTCAACTTGCAGTTTCTACAGAAAGAGTGTTTCAGAAATGCTCAATAAAAATTAAGCTTCAACTCTATTAGTTGAATGCACAGAACATAAAGAGTTTTCACAGAATGATTCTGTGTAGATTTTAATTGAAGATATTCCTTTCTCCGCTACAGGCCTCTTAGCGCTCCAACTGTCCACTTGCATTTTCTACAGAAAGAGTGTTTCAGAACTGCTCAATCAAATGTAAGGTTCAACTCTGTTAGTTGAATGCACAGAACAGAATGTAGTTTCACAGAATGCTTCTGTGTAGCTTTATTTGAATATATTCCTATTTCCGCTATGGGCCTCTTAGCACTCCGAATGTCCACATGCATTTTCTACAGAAAGAGTGTTTCAGAACTACACAATCAAAATTAAGGCTCAAATGTGTTAGTTGAAAGAACAGAACAGTAAGAAGTTTCACAGATTGCTTCTCTGTAGTTTTTATTTGAAGATATTCCTTTATCCACCATAGGCCTCTTAGCGCCCTGAATGTCCCCTTGCATTTTCTACAGAAAGAGTGTTTCACAACCGCTCAATCAAAAGTAAGTTTCAAATCTGTTAGTTGAATGCACAGAACAGAAAGAAGTTACAGAGAAAACTTCTGTGTAGTTTTTCTTTGAAGATATTCCTTTTTCCGCTATAGTCCACTTAGCGCTCCGAATGTCCACTAGCATTTTCTACAGAAAGAGTTTTTCAGAACTGTTCAATCAAAAGTAATGTTCAACTCTGTTAGTTGAATGCACAGAACAGAAGGAAGTCTCACAGATTGCTTCTGTGTAGTTTTTATTTGAACATATACATTTTTCCGCTATAGGCCTCTTAGCGCCCTCAATTTCCACTTGCATTTTCTACATAAAGAGTGTTTCAGAACTGCTCCATCAAAACTAAGGTTCAACTCTGTTAGTTGAATGCACAGAACAGAGAGAAGTTTCACAGATATCTTCTGTGTAGTTTTTATTTGAACTTATTCCTTTTTCCACTACAGGCCTCTTATCGCCCTGAATGTCCATTTGTATTTTCTACAGAAAGAGTGTTTCAGAACTGATCAATAATAACTAAGGTTCAACTCTGTTAGTTGAATGCACAGAACAGAGAGAAGTTTCACAGATTGCTTCTTTGTAGTTTTTGTTTGAAGATATTCCCTTTTCCACTATAGGCCTCATAGCGCCATGAATGTCCACTTGCATTTTATACAGAAAGAGTGTTTCAGTACTGTTCAATCAAAATTAAGGTTCAACTGTGTTAGTTTAAAGAACAGAACCGTAAGAAGTTTCACAGATTGCTTCTGTGTAGTTTTTATTGGAAGGTATTCCTTTTACCACCATAGGGCTCTTAGCGCCGTGAATGTCCACTTGCATTTTCTGCAGAAAGGGTGTTTCATAACTGCTCAATATAAACTAAGGTTCAACTCTGTTAGTTGAATGCACAGAACTGTAAGAAGTTTCACAGATTGCTTCTGTGTAGTTTTTATTTGAACATATTCATTTTTCCGCTTAGGCCTCTTAGCGCCCTGAATGTTCACTTGCATTTTTTACAGAAAGAGTGTTTCAGAACTTCTCAATCAAAAGTAAGGTTCAACTCCGTTAGTTGAATGCACAGAACAGAGAGAAGTTTCACAGATAGCTTCTGTGTAGTTTTTATGTGTACTTTTTCCTTTTTCCACTATAGGCCTCTTATCGCCCAGAATGTCCACTTGTATTTTCTACAGAAAGAGTGTTTCAGAACTGCTCAATCAATTCTAAGGTTCAACTCTGTTAGTTGAAAGCACAGAACAGAAAGAAGTTTCACAGATAGCTTCTTTGTAGTTTTTGTTTGAAGATATTCCCTTTTCCACTATAGGCCTCTTAGCGCCATGAATGTTCACTTGCATTTACTACAGAAAGAGTGTTTCATAACTGTTCAATCAAAATTAAGGTTCAACTGTGTTAGTTGAATGCACAGAACAGCAAGAAGTTTCACAGATTGCTTCTGTGTGGTTTTTATTTGAAGATATTCCTTTTCCCACTATAGGCCTCTCAGCGCCCTGAATGTCCACTTGCATTTCCTAGAGAAAGAGTGTTTCAGGACTGCTCAATAAAAACTACCGTTCAACTATGTTAGTTGAATGCACAGAACAGTAAGAAGTTTCGCAGATTACTTCTGTGCAGTTTTTATTTGAAAATATTCCTTTTTCCACTATAGGCCTCTTAGCTCCCTGAATGTCCAATAGCATTTTCTATAGAAAGGGTGTTTCAGAAGTGCTCAATCAAAAGTATGGTTCAACTCTGTTAGATGAATGCAAAGAACAGAAAGAAGTTTCACCGAATGCTTCTGCGTAGTTTGTATTTGAAGGTATTATTTTTCCGCTATAGGCCTCTTAGCGCTCCGAAGTTCCACTTGCATTTTCTACAGAAAGAGTGTTTCAGAACTTCTCAATCAAAAGTAAGGTTCAACTCCGTTAGTTGAATGCACAGAACAGAGAGAAGTTTCACAGATAGCTTCTGCGTAGTTTTTATGTGAAATTTTTCCTTTTTCCACTATAGTCCTCTTAGCGCCCTGAATGTCCACTTGTATTTTCTACAGAAAGAGTGTTTCATAACGGCTCAATCAAAACTGAGGTTCAACATTGTTAGTTGAATGCACAGAACAGTAAGGAGTTTCACAGATTTCTTCTGTGCATTGTTTATTTGAAAATATTCCTTTTCCACTATAGGCCTCTTAGCGCCCTGAATGTCCAATTGCATTTTCTACAGAAAGAGTGTTTCAGAACTGCTCAATCAAAAGTAAGGTTAAATTCTGTTAGTTGAATGCACAGAACAGAAAGAAGTTTCACAGAATGCTTCTGTGTAGTTTTTATTTTAAGATATTTCTTTTTCCGCTATAGGCCTCTTAGCGCTCCGAAAGTCCACTTGCATTTTCTACAGAAAGTGTGTTTCAGAATTGCTCAATCAAAAGTAAGGTTCAACTCTGTTAG
This sequence comes from Nomascus leucogenys, assembly GCF_006542625.1. Lineage (NCBI taxonomy): Eukaryota > Metazoa > Chordata > Mammalia > Primates > Hylobatidae > Nomascus > Nomascus leucogenys. Next base: position 58,143 of record NW_022096553.1, on the reverse strand, counting down.
TTGAATGCACAGAACAGAAAGATGTTTCACAGATTACTTCTGTGTGGTTTTTGTTTGAAGGTATTACGTTTTCTAATATGGGCCTCTTAGCGCCATGAATGTCCACTTGCATTTTCTACAGAAAGAGTGTTTCAGAACTGCTCAATCAAAACTAAGGTTCAACTCTGTTAGTTGAATGCACAGAACAGAGAGAAGTTTCACAGATACCTTCTGTGTGGTTTAAATGAACTTATTCTTTTTTCCACTATAGGCCTCTTAGCGCCCTGAATGACCTCTTGCATTTTCTACAGAAAGAGTGTTTCAGAACTGCTCAATCAAAACTAAGGTTCAACTCTGTTAGTTGAATGCACAGAACAGAAAGAAGTTTCACAGATTGATTCCTTGTAGTTTTTGTTTGAAGATATTCCCTTTTCCACTATAGGACACTTAGCGCCATGAATGTCCACTTGCATTTTCTACAGAAAGAGTGTTTCAGAACTGTTCAATAAAAATTAAGGTTCAACTGTGTTACTTTAAAGAACAGAACCGTAAGAAGTTTCACATATTGCTTCTGTGTAGTTTTTGTTTGAAGGTGATCCTTTTTCCACCAAAGGCCTCTTAGCGCCCTGAATGCCCACTTGTATTTTCTACAGAAAGGGGGTTTCAGAACTGCTCAATCAAAAGTAAGGTTGAACTCTGTCAGTTGAATGCACAGAACTGTAAGAAGTTTCACAGATAGCTTCTTTGTAGTTTTTATTTAAACATGTACCTTTTCAAGTATAGACCTCTTAGCGCAATGAATGTTTACTTGCATTTTCTGCAGAAAGAGTGTTTCATAACTGCTCAATATAAACTAAGGTTCAACTCTGTTAGTTGAATGCACAGAACAGTAAGAAGTTTCACAGATTGCTTCTGTGTAGTTTTTATTTGAACATATTCATTTTTCCGCTATAGGCCTATTAGCGCCCTGAATGTTCACTGGCATTTTCTACAGAAAGAGTGTTTCAGAACTGCTTAATAATGACTAAGGTACAACTCTGTTAGTTGGATGCACAGAACAGTAAGAATTTTCACAGATTGCTTCAGTGTGGTTTTTAGTTGAAGATATTCCTTTTCTCACAATAGGCCTCTCAGCGCCCTGAATGTCCACTTGCATTTTCTACAGAAAGATTGTTTCAGAACTGCTCAATAAAAACTACCGTTCAACTATGTTAGTTAAATGCACAGAACAGTAAGAAGTTTCGCAGATTACGTCTGTGCAGTTTTTATTTGAAAATATTCCTTTTTCCACTATAGGCCTCTTAGCTCCCTGAATGTCCAATAGCATTTTCTATAGAAAGGGTGTTTCAGAAGTGCTCAATCAAAAGTAAGGTTCAACTCTGTTAGATGAATTCAAAGAACAGAAAGAAGTTTCACAGAATGCTTCTGTGCAGTTTGTCTTTGAAGGTATTACTTTTTCCGCTATAGGCCTCTTAGCGCTCCGAAGGTCCACTTGCATTTTCTACAGAAAGTGTGTTTCAGAACTTCTCAAAAGTAAGGTTCAAGTCCGTTAGTTTAATGCACAGAACAGTGAGAAGTTTCACAGATAGCTTCTGTGTAGTTTTTATGTGAAATTTTTCCTTTTTCCACTATAGTCCCTTAGCGCCCTGAATGTCCAATTGTATTTTCTACAGAAAGAGTGTTTCAGAACTACTCAATCAAAACTGAGGTTCAACACTGTTAGTTGAATGCACAGAACAGTAAGAAGTTTCACGGATTTCTTCCGTGCAGTGTTTATTTGAAAATATACATTTTCCACTATAGGCTTCTTAGCGCCCTGAATGTCGAATTGCATTTTCTACAGAAAGAGTGTTTCAGAACTGCTCAATCAAAAGTAACGTTAAACTCTGTTAGTTGAATGCACAGAACAGAAAGAAGTTTCACAGAATGCTTCTGTGTAGTTTTTATTTGAAGATATTACTTTTTCCGCTATAGGCTCTTACGCACCGAATGTCCACTTGCATATTCTAAACAAAGAGTGTTTCAGAACTGCTCAATCAAAAGTAAGGTTCAACTCTGTTAGTTGAATGCACAGAACAGAAAGAAGTTTCACAGATAGCTTCTGTGTAGTTTTTATGTGAACATTTTCCTTTTTCCACTATAGTCCTCTTAGCGCCCTGAATGTCCACTTGTATTTTCTACAGAAAGAGTGTTTCAGATCTGCTCAATCAAAGCTGTGGTTCAACACTGTTAGTTGAATGCACGGAACCATAAGAAGTTTAACAGATTTCTTCTGTGCGGTTTTTATTTGAAAATATTCCTTTTCCACTATAGGCCTCTTAGCGCCCTGAATGTCCAATTGCATTTTCTACAGAAAGAGTGTTTCAGAACTGCTCAATCAAAAGTAAGATTAAACTCTGTTAGTTGAATGCACAGAACAGAAAGAAGTTTCAGAGAATGCTTCTGTGTAGTTTTTATTTGAAGATATTTCTTTTTCCGCTATAGGCCTCTTAGCGCCCTGAATGTCCAATTGCATTTTCTACAGAAAGAGTGTTTCAGAACTTCTCAATCAAAACTAAGGTTCAACTCTGTTAGTTGAATGCACAGAACAGAGAGAAGTTTCACAGATAGCTTCTGTGTAGTTTTTATGTGAACTTTTTCCTTTTTCCACTATAGTCCTCTTAGCTCCCTGAAGTCCACTTGTATTTCCTACAGAAAGAGTGTTTCAGAACTGCTCAATCAAAACTGAGGTTCAACTCTGTTAGTTGAATGCACAGAACAGTAAGAAGTTTCACAGATTTCTTCTGTGCAGTTTTTATTTGAAAATATTCCTCTTCCACTATAGGCCTCTTAGCGCAGTGAATGTCCAATTGCATTTTCTACAGAAAGAGTGTTTCAGAACTGCTCAATCAAAAGTAAGGTTAAACTCTGTTAGTTGAATGCACAGAACAGAAAGAAGTTTCACAGAATGCTTACGTGTAGTTTTTATTTGAAGATATTACATTTTCAGCAGCAGGCCTCTTAGCGCTCCGAAGGTCCACTTGCATTTTATACAGAAAGAGTGTTTCAGAACTGCTCAATCAAAAGTCAGGTTCAATTCTGTTACTTGAATGCACAGAACAGAAAGAAGTTACAGAGAAAACTTCTGTGTAGTTTTTCTTTGAAGATATTCCTTTTTCCGCTATAGTCCACTTAGCGCTCCGAATGTCCACTAGCATTTTCTACAGAAAGAGTTTTTCAGAACTGTTCAATCAAAAGTAATGTTCAACTCTGTTAGTTGAATGCACAGAACAGAAGGAAGTCTCACAGATTGCTTCTGTGTAGTTTTTATTTGAACATATACATTTTTCCGCTATAGGCCTCTTAGCGCCCTCAATTTCCACTTGCATTTTCTACATAAAGAGTGTTTCAGAACTGCTCCATCAAAACTAAGGTTCAACTCTGTTAGTTGAATGCACAGAACAGAGAGAAGTTTCACAGATATCTTCTGTGTAGTTTTTATTTGAACTTATTCCTTTTTCCACTGCAGGCCTCTTATCGCCCTGAATGTCCATTTGTATTTTCTACAGAAAGAGTGTTTCAGAACTGATCAATAATAACTAAGGTTCAACTCTGTTAGTTGAATGCACAGAACAGAGAGAAGTTTCACAGATTGCTTCTTTGTAGTTTTTGTTTGAAGATATTCCCTTTTCCACTATAGGCCTCATAGCGCCATGAATGTCCACTTGCATTTTATACAGAAAGAGTGTTTCAGTACTGTTCAATCAAAATTAAGGTTCAACTGTGTTAGTTTAAAGAACAGAACCGTAAGAAGTTTCACAGATTGCTTCTGTGTAGTTTTTATTGGAAGGTATTCCTTTTTCCACCATAGGGCTCTTAGCGCCGTGAATGTCCACTTGCATTTTCTGCAGAAAGGGTGTTTCATAACTGCTCAATATAAACTAAGGTTCAACTCTGTTAGTTGAATGCACAGAACTGTAAGAAGTTTCACAGATTGCTTCTGTGTAGTTTTTATTTGAACATATTCATTTTTCCGCTATAGGCCTCTTAGCGCCCTGAATGTTCACTTGCATTTTCTACAGAAAGAGTGTTTCAGAACTTCTCAATCAAAAGTAAGGTTCAAATCCGTTAGTTGAATGCACAGAACAGAGAGAAGTTTCACAGATAGCTTCTGCGTAGTTTTTATGTGAAATTTTTCCTTTTTCCACTATAGTCCTCTTAGCGCCCTGAATGTCCACTTGTATTTTCTACAGAAAGAGTGTTTCATAACGGCTCAATCAAAACTGAGGTTCAACATTGTTAGTTGAATGCACAGAACAGTAAGGAGTTTCACAGATTTCTTCTGTGCATTGTTTATTTGAAAATATTCCTTTTCCACTATAGGCCTCTTAGCGCCCTGAATGTCCAATTGCATTTTCTACAGAAAGAGTGTTTCAGAACTGCTCAATCAAAAGTAAGGTTAAATTCTGTTAGTTGAATGCACAGAACAGAAAGAAGTTTCACAGAATGCTTCTGTGTAGTTTTTATTTTAAGATATTTCTTTTTCCGCTATAGGCCTCTTAGCGCTCCGAAAGTCCACTTGCATTTTCTACAGAAAGTGTGTTTCAGAATTGCTCAATCAAAAGTAAGGTTCAACTCTGTTAGTTGAATGCACAGAACAGAAAGATGTTTCACAGATTACTTCTGTGTGGTTTTTGTTTGAAGGTATTACGTTTTCTAATATGGGCCTCTTAGCGCCATGAATGTCCACTTGCATTTTCTACAGAAAGAGTGTTTCAGAACTGCTCAATCAAAACTAAGGTTCAACTCTGTTAGTTGAATGCACAGAACAGAGAGAAGTTTCACAGATATCTTCTGTGTGGTTTAAATGAACTTATTCTTTTTTCCACTATAAGCCTCTTAGCGCCCTGAATGACCTCTTGCATTTTCTACAGAAAGAGTGTTTCAGAACTGCTCAATCAAAACTAAGGTTCAACTCTGTTAGTTGAATGCACAGAACAGAAAGAAGTTTCACAGATTGATTCCTTGTAGTTTTTGTTTGAAGATATTCCCTTTTCCACTATAGGACACTTAGCGCCATGAATGTCCACTTGCATTTTCTACAGAAAGAGTGTTTCAGAACTGTTCAATAAAAATTAAGGTTCAACTGTGTTACTTTAAAGAACAGAACCGTAAGAAGTTTCACATATTGCTTCTGTGTAGTTTTTGTTTGAAGGTGATCCTTTTTCCACCAAAGGCCTCTTAGCGCCCTGAATGCCCACTTGTATTTTGTACAGAAAGGGGGTTTCAGAACTGCTCAATCAAAAGTAAGGTTGAACTCTGTCAGTTGAATGCACAGAACTGTAAGAAGTTTCACAGATAGCTTCTTTGTAGTTTTTATTTAAACATGTACCTTTTCAAGTATAGTCCTCTTAGCGCAATGAATGTTTACTTGCATTTTCTTCAGAAAGAGTGTTTCATAACTGCTCAATATAAACTAAGGTTCAAATCTGTTAGTTGAATGCACAGAACAGTAAGAAGTTTCACAGATTGCTTCTGTGTAGTTTTTATTTGAACATATTCATTTTTCCGCTATAGGCCTATTAGCGCCCTGAATGTTCACTGGCATTTTCTACAGAAAGAGTGTTTCAGAACTGCTTAATAATGACTAAGGTACAACTCTGTTAGTTGGATGCACAGAACAGTAAGAATTTTCACAGATTGCTTCAGTGTGGTTTTTAGTTGAAGATATTCCTTTTCTCACAATAGGCCTCTCAGCGCCCTGAATGTCCACTTGCATTTTCTACAGAAAGATTGTTTCAGAACTGCTCAATAAAAACTACCGTTCAACTATGTTAGTTAAATGCACAGAACAGTAAGAAGTTTCGCAGATTACGTCTGTGCAGTTTTTATTTGAAAATATTCCTTTTTCCACTATAGGCCTCTTAGCTCCCTGAATGTCCAATAGCATTTTCTATAGAAAGGGTGTTTCAGAAGTGCTCAATCAAAAGTAAGGTTCAACTCTGTTAGATGAATTCAAAGAACAGAAAGAAGTTTCACAGAATGCTTCTGTGCAGTTTGTCTTTGAAGGTATTACTTTTTCCGCTATAGGCCTCTTAGCGCTCCGAAGGTCCACTTGCATTTTCTACAGAAAGTGTGTTTCAGAACTTCTCAAAAGTAAGGTTCAAGTCCGTTAGTTTAATGCACAGAACAGGAGAAGTTTCACAGATAGCTTCTGTGTAGTTTTTATGTGAAATTTTTCCTTTTTCCACTATAGTCCTCTTAGCGCCCTGAATGTCCAATTGTATTTTCTACAGAAAGAGTGTTTCAGAACTACTCAATCAAAACTGAGGTTCAACACTGTTAGTTGAATGCACAGAACAGTAAGAAGTTTCACGGATTTCTTCCGTGCAGTGTTTATTTGAAAATATACATTTTCCACTATAGGCTTCTTAGCGCCCTGAATGTCGAATTGCATTTTCTACAGAAAGAGTGTTTCAGAACTGCTCAATCAAAAGTAACGTTAAACTCTGTTAGTTGAATGCACAGAACAGAAAGAAGTTTCACAGAATGCTTCTGTGTAGTTTTTATTTGAAGATATTACTTTTTCCGCTATAGGCCTCTTACGCACCGAATGTCCACTTGCATATTCTAAACAAAGAGTGTTTCAGAACTGCTCAATCAAAAGTAAGGTTCAACTCTGTTAGTTGAATGCACAGAACAGAAAGAAGTTTCACAGATAGCTTCTGTGTAGTTTTTATGTGAACATTTTCCTTTTTCCACTATAGTCCTCTTAGCGCCCTGAATGTCCACTTGTATTTTCTACAGAAAGAGTGTTTCAGATCTGCTCAATCAAAGCTGTGGTTCAACACTGTTAGTTGAATGCACGGAACCATAAGAAGTTTAACAGATTTCTTCTGTGCGGTTTTTATTTGAAAATATTCCTTTTCCACTATAGGCCTCTTAGCGCCCTGAATGTCCAATTGCATTTTCTACAGAAAGAGTGTTTCAGAACTGCTCAATCAAAAGTAAGATTAAACTCTGTTAGTTGAATGCACAGAACAGAAAGAAGTTTCAGAGAATGCTTCTGTGTAGTTTTTATTTGAAGATATTTCTTTTTCCGCTATAGGCCTCTTAGCGCCCTGAATGTCCAATTGCATTTTCTACAGAAAGAGTGTTTCAGAACTTCTCAATCAAAACTAAGGTTCAACTCTGTTAGTTGAATGCACAGAACAGAGAGAAGTTTCACAGATAGCTTCTGTGTAGTTTTTATGTGAACTTTTTCCTTTTTCCACTATAGTCCTCTTAGCTCCCTGAATGTCCACTTGTATTTCCTACAGAAAGAGTGTTTCAGAACTGCTCAATCAAAACTGAGGTTCAACTCTGTTAGTTGAATGCACAGAACAGTAAGAAGTTTCACAGATTTCTTCTGTGCAGTTTTTATTTGAAAATATTCCTCTTCCACTATAGGCCTCTTAGCGCAGTGAATGTCCAATTGCATTTTCTACAGAAAGAGTGTTTCAGAACTGCTCAATCAAAAGTAAGGTTAAACTCTGTTAGTTGAATGCACAGAACAGAAAGAAGTTTCACAGAATGCTTACGTGTAGTTTTTATTTGAAGATATTACATTTTCAGCAGCAGGCCTCTTAGCGCTCCGAAGGTCCACTTGCATTTTATACAGAAAGAGTGTTTCAGAACTGCTCAATCAAAAGTCAGGTTCAATTCTGTTACTTGAATGCACAGAACAGAAAGAAGTTACAGAGAAAACTTCTGTGTAGTTTTTCTTTGAAGATATTCCTTTTTCCGCTATAGTCCACTTAGCGCTCCGAATGTCCACTAGCATTTTCTACAGAAAGAGTTTTTCAGAACTGTTCAATCAAAAGTAATGTTCAACTCTGTTAGTTGAATGCACAGAACAGAAGGAAGTCTCACAGATTGCTTCTGTGTAGTTTTTATTTGAACATATACATTTTTCCGCTATAGGCCTCTTAGCGCCCTCAATTTCCACTTGCATTTTCTACATAAAGAGTGTTTCAGAACTGCTCCATCAAAACTAAGGTTCAACTCTGTTAGTTGAATGCACAGAACAGAGAGAAGTTTCACAGATATCTTCTGTGTAGTTTTTATTTGAACTTATTCCTTTTTCCACTGCAGGCCTCTTATCGCCCTGAATGTCCATTTGTATTTTCTACAGAAAGAGTGTTTCAGAACTGATCAATAATAACTAAGGTTCAACTCTGTTAGTTGAATGCACAGAACAGAGAGAAGTTTCACAGATTGCTTCTTTGTAGTTTTTGTTTGAAGATATTCCCTTTTCCACTATAGGCCTCATAGCGCCATGAATGTCCACTTGCATTTTATACAGAAAGAGTGTTTCAGTACTGTTCAATCAAAATTAAGGTTCAACTGTGTTAGTTTAAAGAACAGAACCGTAAGAAGTTTCACAGATTGCTTCTGTGTAGTTTTTATTGGAAGGTATTCCTTTTTCCACCATAGGGCTCTTAGCGCCGTGAATGTCCACTTGCATTTCTGCAGAAAGGGTGTTTCATAACTGCTCAATATAAACTAAGGTTCAACTCTGTTAGTTGAATGCACAGAACTGTAAGAAGTTTCACAGATTGCTTCTGTGTAGTTTTTATTTGAACATATTCATTTTTCCGCTATAGGCCTCTTAGCGCCCTGAATGTCCACTTGCATTTTCTACAGAAAGAGTGTTTCAGAACTTCTCAATCAAAAGTAAGGTTCAAATCCGTTAGTTGAATGCACAGAACAGAGAGAAGTTTCACAGATAGCTTCTGCGTAGTTTTTATGTGAAATTTTTCCTTTTTCCACTATAGTCCTCTTAGCGCCCTGAATGTCCACTTGTATTTTCTACAGAAAGAGTGTTTCATAACGGCTCAATCAAAACTGAGGTTCAACATTGTTAGTTGAATGCACAGAACAGTAAGGAGTTTCACAGATTTCTTCTGTGCATTGTTTATTTGAAAATATTCCTTTTCCACTATAGGCCTCTTAGCGCCCTGAATGTCCAATTGCATTTTCTACAGAAAGAGTGTTTCAGAACTGCTCAATCAAAAGTAAGGTTAAATTCTGTTAGTTGAATGCACAGAACAGAAAGAAGTTTCACAGAATGCTTCTGTGTAGTTTTTATTTTAAGATATTTCTTTTTCCGCTATAGGCCTCTTAGCGCTCCGAAAGTCCACTTGCATTTTCTACAGAAAGTGTGTTTCAGAATTGCTCAATCAAAAGTAAGGTTCAACTCTGTTAGTTGAATGCACAGAACAGAAAGATGTTTCACAGATTACTTCTGTGTGGTTTTTGTTTGAAGGTATTACGTTTTCTAATATGGGCCTCTTAGCGCCATGAATGTCCACTTGCATTTTCTACAGAAAGAGTGTTTCAGAACTGCTCAATCAAAACTAAGGTTCAACTCTGTTAGTTGAATGCACAGAACAGAGAGAAGTTTCACAGATATCTTCTGTGTGGTTTAAATGAACTTATTCTTTTTTCCACTATAAGCCTCTTAGCGCCCTGAATGACCTCTTGCATTTTCTACAGAAAGAGTGTTTCAGAACTGCTCAATCAAAACTAAGGTTCAACTCTGTTAGTTGAATGCACAGAACAGAAAGAAGTTTCACAGATTGATTCCTTGTAGTTTTTGTTTGAAGATATTCCCTTTTCCACTATAGGACACTTAGCGCCATGAAGTCCACTTGCATTTTCTACAGAAAGAGTGTTTCAGAACTGTTCAATAAAAATTAAGGTTCAACTGTGTTACTTTAAAGAACAGAACCGTAAGAAGTTTCACATATTGCTTCTGTGTAGTTTTTGTTTGAAGGTGATCCTTTTTCCACCAAAGGCCTCTTAGCGCCCTGAATGCCCACTTGTATTTTGTACAGAAAGGGGTTTCAGAACTGCTCAATCAAAGTAAGGTTGAACTCTGTCAGTTGAATGCACAGAACTGTAAGAAGTTTCACAGATAGCTTCTTTGTAGTTTTTATTTAAACATGTACCTTTTCAAGTATAGACCTCTTAGCGCAATGAACGTTTACTTGCATTTTCTGCAGAAAGAGTGTTTCATAACTGCTCAATATAAACTAAGGTTCAAATCTGTTAGTTGAATGCACAGAACAGTAAGAAGTTTCACAGATTGCTTCTGTGTAGTTTTTATTTGAACATATTCATTTTTCCGCTATAGGCCTATTAGCGCCCTGAATGTTCACTGGCATTTTCTACAGAAAGAGTGTTTCAGAACTGCTTAATAATGACTAAGGTACAACTCTGTTAGTTGGATGCACAGAACAGTAAGAATTTTCACAGATTGCTTCAGTGTGGTTTTTAGTTGAAGATATTCCTTTTCTCACAATAGGCCTCTCAGCGCCCTGAATGTCCACTTGCATTTTCTACAGAAAGATTGTTTCAGAACTGCTCAATAAAAACTACCGTTCAACTATGTTAGTTAAATGCACAGAACAGTAAGAAGTTTCGCAGATTACGTCTGTGCAGTTTTTATTTGAAAATATTCCTTTTTCCACTATAGGCCTCTTAGCTCCCTGAATGTCCAATAGCATTTCTATAGAAAGGGTGTTTCAGAAGTGCTCAATCAAAAGTAAGGTTCAACTCTGTTAGATGAATTCAAAGAACAGAAAGAAGTTTCACAGAATGCTTCTGTGCAGTTTGTCTTTGAAGGTATTACTTTTTCCGCTATAGGCCTCTTAGCGCTCCGAAGGTCCACTTGCATTTTCTACAGAAAGTGTGTTTCAGAACTTCTCAAAAGTAAGGTTCAAGTCCGTTAGTTTAATGCACAGAACAGAGAGAAGTTTCACAGATAGCTTCTGTGTAGTTTTTATGTGAAATTTTTCCTTTTTCTACTATAGTCCTCTTAGCGCCCTGAATGTCCAATTGTATTTTCTACAGAAAGAGTGTTTCAGAACTGCTCAATCAAAACTAAGGTTCAACTCTGTTAGTTGAATGCACAGAACAGAGAGAAGTTTCACAGATAGCTTCTGTGTAGTTTTTATGTGAACTTTTTCCTTTTTCCACTATAGTCCTCTTAGCTCCCTGAATGTCCACTTGTATTTCCTACAGAAAGAGTGTTTCAGAACTGCTCAATCAAAACTGAGGTTCAACTCTGTTAGTTGAATGCACAGAACAGTAAGAAGTTTCACAGATTTCTTCTGTGCAGTTTTTATTTGAAAATATTCCTCTTCCACTATAGGCCTCTTAGCGCAGTGAATGTCCAATTGCATTTTCTACAGAAAGAGTGTTTCAGAACTGCTCAATCAAAAGTCAGGTTCAACTCTGTTACTTGAATGCACAGAACAGAAAGAAGTTTCACAGAATGCTTCTCTATAGTTTTTATTTGAAGATATTACTTTTTCCGCTATAGGCCTCTTAGCGCCATGAATGTCCACTTGCATTTTCGACAGAAAGAGTGTTTCAGAACTGCTCAATCAAAACTAAGTTTCAATTCTGTTAGTTGAATGCACAGAACAGAGAGAAGTTTCACAGATATCTTCTGTGTAGTTTTTATTTGAACTTATTCCTTTTTCCACTACAGGCCTCTTAGCGCCCTGAATGTCCACTTGTATTTTCTACAGAAAGAGTGTTTCAGAACTGCTCAATCAAAACTAAGGTTCAACTCTGTTAGTTGAATGCACAGAACAGAAATAAGTTTCACAGATTGCTTCTTTGTAGTTTTTGTTTGAAGATAATCCCTTTTCCACTATAGGCCTCTTAGCGCCATGAATGTCCACTTGCATTTTCTACAGAAAGAGTGTTTCAGAACTGTTCAATCAAAATTAAGGTTCAACTGTGTTAGTTTAAAGAACAGAACCGTAAGAAGTTTCACAGATTGCTTCTGTGTAGTTTTTATTTGAAGGTATTCCTTTTTCCACCATAGGCCTCTTAGCGCCCGGAATGTCCACTTGCATTTTCTACAGAAAGGGTGTTTCAGAACTGCTCAATCAAAACTAAGGTTGAAATCTGTTAGTTGAATGCACAGAAGTGGAAGAAGTTTCACAGATAGATTCCTTGTAGTTTTTATTTGAACATTTACCTTTTTCAACTATAGACCTCTTAGCTCCCTGAATGTTCACTTGCATTTTCTACAGAAAGAGTGTTTCAGAACTGCTCAAAAATAACTAAGGTTCAACTCTGTTAGTTGTATGCACAGAACAGTAAGAAGTTTCACAGATTGCTTCTGTGTGGTTTATATTTGAAGATATTAATTTTCCCACTATAGGCCTCTCAGCGCCCTGAATGTCCACTTGCATTTTCTACAGAAAGAGAGTTTCAGAACTGCTCAATAAAAACTACCGTTCAACTATGTTAGTTGAATGCACAGAACAGTAAGTAGTTTCGCAGATTGCTTCTGTGCAGTTTTTATTTGAAAATATTACTTTTTCCAATATAGGCCTCTTAGCTCCCTGAATGTACAATTGCATTTTCTATAGAAAGGTGTTTCAGAAGTGCTCAATCAAACGTAAGTTTCAAATCTGTTAGATGAATGCACAGAACAGAAAGAAGTTTCACAGAATGCTTCTGTGTAGTTTTTATTTGAAGATATTACTTTTTCCGCTATAGGCCTCTTACGCACCGAATGTCCACTTGCATATTCTAAACAAAGAGTGTTTCAGAACTGCTCAATCAAAAGTAAGGTTCAACTCTGTTAGTTGAATGCACAGAACAGAAAGAAGTTTCACAGATAGCTTCTGTGTAGTTTTTATGTGAACATTTTCCTTTTTCCACTATAGTCCTCTTAGCGCCCTGAATGTCCACTTGTATTTTCTACAGAAAGAGTGTTTCAGATCTGCTCAATCAAAGCTGTGGTTCAATACTGTTAGTTGAATGCACGGAACCATAAGAAGTTTAACAGATTTCTTCTGTGCGGTTTTTATTGAAAATATTCCTTTTCCACTATAGGCCTCTTAGCGCCCTGAATGTCCAATTGCATTTTCTACAGAAAGAGTGTTTCAGAACTGCTCAATCAAAAGTAAGATTAAACTCTGTTAGTTGAATGCACAGAACAGAAAGAAGTTTCAGAGAATGCTTCTGTGTAGTTTTTATTTGAAGATATTTCTTTTTCCGCTATAGGCCTCTTAGCGCCCTGAATGTCCAATTGCATTTTCTACAGAAAGAGTGTTTCAGAACTTCTCAATCAAAACTAAGGTTCAACTCTGTTAGTTGAATGCACAGAACAGAGAGAAGTTTCACAGATAGCTTCTGTGTAGTTTTTATGTGAACTTTTTCCTTTTTCCACTATAGTCCTCTTAGCTCCCTGAATGTCCACTTGTATTTCCTACAGAAAGAGTGTTTCAGAACTGCTCAATCAAAACTGAGGTTCAACTCTGTTAGTTGAATGCACAGAACAGTAAGAAGTTTCACAGATTTCTTCTGTGCAGTTTTTATTTGAAAATATTCCTCTTCCACTATAGGCCTCTTAGCGCAGTGAATGTCCAATTGCATTTTCTACAGAAAGAGTGTTTCAGAACTGCTCAATCAAAAGTAAGGTTAAACTCTGTTAGTTGAATGCACAGAACAGAAAGTAGTTTCACAGAATGCTTACGTGTAGTTTTTATTTGAAGATATTACATTTTCAGCAGCAGGCCTCTTAGCGCTCCGTAGGTCCACTTGCATTTTCTACAGAAAGAGTGTTTCAGAACTGCTCAATCAAAACTAAGGTTCAACTCTGTTACTTGAATGCACAGAACAGAAAGAAGTTTCACAGAATGCTTCTCTATAGTTTTTATTTGAAGATATTACTTTTTCCGCTATAGGCCTCTTAGCGCCATGAATGTCCACTTGCATTTTCGACAGAAAGAGTGTTTCAGAACTGCTCAATCAAAACTAAGTTTCAATTCTGTTAGTTGAATGCACAGAACAGAGAGAAGTTTCACAGATATCTTCTGTGTAGTTTTTATTTGAACTTATTCCTTTTTCCACTACAGGCCTCTTAGCGCCCTGAATGTCCACTTGTATTTTCTACAGAAAGAGTGTTTCAGAACTGCTCAATCAAAACTAAGGTTCAACTCTGTTAGTTGAATGCACAGAACAGAAATAAGTTTCACAGATTGCTTCTTTGTAGTTTTTGTTTGAAGATAATCCCTTTTCCACTATAGGCCTCTTAGCGCCATGAATGTCCACTTGCATTTTCTACAGAAAGAGTGTTTCAGAACTGTTCAATCAAAATTAAGGTTCAACTGTGTTAGTTTAAAGAACAGAACCGTAAGAAGTTTCACAGATTGCTTCTGTGTAGTTTTTATTTGAAGGTATTCCTTTTTCCACCATAGGCCTCTTAGCGCCCGGAATGTCCACTTGCATTTTCTACAGAAAGGGTGTTTCAGAACTGCTCAATCAAAACTAAGGTTGAAATCTGTTAGTTGAATGCACAGAAGTGGAAGAAGTTTCACAGATAGATTCCTTGTAGTTTTTATTTGAACATTTACCTTTTTCAACTATAGACCTCTTAGCTCCCTGAATGTTCACTTGCATTTTCTACAGAAAGAGTGTTTCAGAACTGCTCAAAAATAACTAAGGTTCAACTCTGTTAGTTGTATGCACAGAACAGTAAGAAGTTTCACAGATTGCTTCTGTGTGGTTTATATTTGAAGATATTAATTTTCCCACTATAGGCCTCTCAGCGCCCTGAATGTCCACTTGCATTTTCTACAGAAAGAGAGTTTCAGAACTGCTCAATAAAAACTACCGTTCAACTATGTTAGTTGAATGCACAGAACAGTAAGTAGTTTCGCAGATTGCTTCTGTGCAGTTTTTATTTGAAAATATTACTTTTTCCAATATAGGCCTCTTAGCTCCCTGAATGTACAATTGCATTTTCTATAGAAAGGTGTTTCAGAAGTGCTCAATCAAACGTAAGTTTCAAATCTGTTAGATGAATGCAAAGAACAGAAAGAAGTTTCACAGAATGCTTCTGTGTAGTTTGTATTTGTAGGTATTACTTTTTCCGCTATAGGCTTCTTAGCGCTCCAAAGGTCCACTTGCATTTCCTACAGAAAGAGTGTTTCAGAACTTCTCAATCAAAAGTAAGCTTCAACTCCGTTAGTTGAATGCAAAAAAAAGAGAGACGTTTCACAGATAACTTCTGTGTAGTTTTTATGTGAACTTTTTCCTTTTCCACTATAGTCCTCTTAGCGCCCTGAATGTCCACTTGTATTTTTACAGAAAGAGTGTTTCAGAACTGCTCAATCAAAACTGAGGTTCAAATCTGTTAGTTGAATGCACTGAACAGTAAGAAGTTTCACAGATTTCTTCTGTGCAGTTTTTATTTGAAAATATTCCTTTTCCACTATAGGCCTCTTAGCGCCCTGAATGTCCAATTGCATTTTCTACAGAAAGAGTGTTTCAGAACTGCTCAATCAAAAGTAAGGTTAAACTCTGTTAGTTGAATGCACAGAACAGAAAGAAGATTCACAGAATGCATCTGTGTAGTTTTTATTTGAAGATATTAATTTTTCCGCTATAGGCCTCTTAGCGCTCAGAAGGTCCACTTACATTTTCTACAGAAAGTGAGTTTCAGAACTGCTCAATCAAAAGTAAGGTTCAGTTCTGTTACTTGAATGCACAGAACAGAAAGAAGTTTCACAGATTGCTTCTGTGTAGTTTTTTTTTGAAGATATTCCTTTTTCTACTATGGGCCTCTTAGGGCCATGAATGTCCTCTTGCATTGTCTACAGAAAGAGTGTTTCAGAACTGCTCAATCAAAACTAAGGTTCAAATCTGTTAGTTGAATGCACAGAACAGAGAGATGTTTCACAGATATCTTCCGTGTAGTTTTTATTAGAACTTATTCCTTTTTCCACTATTGGCCTCTTAGCGCCCTGAATGTCCACTTGTATTTTCTACAGAAAGAGTGTTTCAGAACTGCTCAATCAAAACTAAGGTTCAACACTGTTAGTTGAATGCACAGAACAGAAAGAAGTTTCACAGATTGCTTCTTTGTAGTTTTTGTATGAAGATAATCCCTTTTCAACTATAGGCCTCTTAGCGCCATGAATGCCCACTTGCATTTTCTACAGAAAGAGTTTTTCCGAACTGTTCAATCAAAATTAAGGTTCAACTGTGTTAGTTTAAAGAACAGAACCGTAAGAAGTTTCACAGATTGCTTCTGTGTAGTTTTTATTTGAAGGTATTCTTTTTCCACCATAGGCCTCTTAACGCCCTGAATGTCCACTTGCATTTTCTACATAAAGGGTTTTTCAGAAATGCTCAATCAAAAGTAAGGTTGAACTCTGTTAGTTGAATGCACAGAACTGTAATAAGTTTCAGAGATGGGTTTTTTGTAGTTTTTATTTGAACATATACCTTTTTCAACTATAGGCCTCTTAGCGCCCTGAATGTTCACTTGCATTTTCTGCAGAGTGTTTCATAACTGCTCAATATAAACTAAGGTTCAACTCTGTTAGTTGAATGCACAGAACAGTAAGAAGTTTCACAGATTGCTTCTGTGTAATTTTTATTTGAACATATTCATTTTTCCGCTATAGGCCTCTTAGCGCCCTGAATGTTCACTTGCATTTTCTACAGAAAGAGTGTTTCAGAACTGCTCAATAAAAACTAAGGTTCAACTCTGTTAGTTGAATGCACAGAACAGTACGAAGTTTCACAGATTGCTTCTGTGTAGTTTTTATTTGAAGATATTCCTTTTCCTACTATAGGCCTCTCAGCGCCCTGAATGTCAACTTGCATTTTCTACAGAAAGAGTGTTTCAGAACTGCTCAATAAAAACTACCGTTCAACTATGTTAGTTGAATGCACAGAACAGTAAGAAGTTTCGCAGATTGCTTTTGTGCAATTTTTATTTGAAAATATTACTTTTTCCACTATAGGCCTCTAAGCTCCCTGAATGTCCGATTGCATTTTCTATAGAAAGGGTGTTTCAGAAGTGCTCAATCAAAAGTAAGGTTCAACTCTGTTAGACGAATGCAAAGAACAGAAAGAAGTTTCACAGAATGCTTCTGTGTAGTTTTTATTTGAAGATATTACTTTTTCCGCTATAGGCCTCTTAGCGCTCCGAAGTTCCACTTGCATTTCCTACAGAAAGAGTGTTTCAGAACTGCTCAATCAAAAGTAAGGTTCAACTCTGTTAGTTGAATGCACAGAACAGTAAGAAGTTTCTCAGATTGCTTCTGTGCAGTTTTTATTTGAAAATATTCCTTTTTCCACTATAGGCCTCTTAGCTCCCTGAATGTCCAATTGCATTTTCTATAGAAAGTGTGTTTCAGAAGTGCTCAATCAAAAGTAAGGTTCAACTCTGTTAGTTGAATGCAAACAACAGAAAGAAGTTGCACAGAATGCTTCTGTGTAGTTTGTATCTGAAGGTATTACTTTTTCCGCTTTAGCCCTCTTAGCGCTCCGAAGGTCCACTTGCATTTTCTACAGAAAGAGTGTTTCAGAACTTCTCAGTCAAAAGTCAGTTTCAACTCCGTTAGTTGAATGCACAGAAGAGAGAGAAGTTTCACAGATAGCTTCTGTGTAGTTTTTAAGTGAACTTTTTCCTTTTTCCACTATAGTCCTCTTAGCGCCCTGAATGTCCACTTGTATTTTCTACAGAAAGGGTGTTTCAGATCTGCTCAATCAAAACTGAGGTTCAACTCTGTTAGTTGAATGCACAGAACAGTAAGAAATTTCACAGATTTCTTCTGTGCAGTTTTTATTTGAAAATATTCCGTTTCCACTCTAGGCCTCTTAGCGCCCTGAATGTCTGATTGCATTTTCTACAGAAAGAGTGTTTCTAACTGCTCAATCAAAAGTAAGGTTAAACTCTGTTAGTTGAATGCACAGAACAGAAAGAAGTCTCACAGAATGCTTCTGTGTAGTTTTTTTTTTTTTTATTTCCTCCTCCTCTTCTTCTTCTTTCTTTTTTTTTTTTTTTTTTCATTTTTTTTTTTATTATACTTTAGGGTTTCAGGGTACATGTGCACAATGTTCAGGTTTGTTACATATGTATCCATGTGCCATGTTGATTTCCTGCACCCATTAACTCGTCATTTAGCATTAGGTGTATCTCCTAATGTTGTCCCTCCCCCCTCCCCCCACCCCACAACAGTCCCCGGAGTGTGATGTTCCCCTTCCTGTGTCCATGAGTTCTCATTGTTCATTTCCCACCTATGAGTGAGAACATGCGGTGTTTGGTTTTTTGTCCTTGCGATAGTTTACTGAGAATGATGTTTTCCAGTTTCATCCATGTCCCTACAAAGGACACGAGCTCATCATTTTTTATGGCTGCATAGTATTCCATGGTGTATATGTGCCACATTTTCTTAATCCAGTCTATCGTTGTTGGACATTTGGGTTGGTTCCAACTCTTTGCTATTGTGAATAGTGCCGCAATAAACATACGTGTGCATGTGTCTTTATAGCAGCATGATTTATAGTCCTTTGGGTATATACCCAGTAATGGGATGGCTGGGTCAAATGGTATTTCTAGTTCGAGATCCCTGAGGAATCGCCACACTGACTTCCACAATGGTTGATCTAGTTTACAGTCCCACCAACAGTGTAAAAGTGTTCCTCTTTCTCCACATCCTCTCCAGCACCTGTTGTTTCCTGATTTTTTAATGATGGCCATTCTAACTGGTGTGAGATGGTATCTCACTGTGGTTTTGATTTGCATTTCTCTGATGGCCAGTGATGATGAGCATTTCTTCATGTGTTTTTTGGCTGCATAAATGTCTTCTTTTGAGAAGTGTCTGTTCATGTCCTCTGCCCACTTTTTGATGGGGTTGTTTGTTTTTTTCTTGTAAATTTGTTTGAGTTCATTATAGATTCTGGATATTAGCCCTTTGTCAGATGAGTAGGTCGCAAAAATTTTCTCCCATTCTGTAGGTTGCCTGTTCATTCTGATGATAGTTTCTTTTGCTGTGCAGAAGCTCTTTAGTTTAATGAGATCCCATTTGTCGATTTTGGCTTTTGTTGCCATTGCTTTTGGTGTTTTAGACATGAAGTCCTTGCCCACGCCTATGTCCTGAATGGTATTGCCTAGGTTTTCTTGTAGGATTTTAATGGTTTTAGGTCTAACATATAAGTCTTTAATCCATCTTGAAATAATTTTTGTATAAGGTGTAAGGAAGGGATCCAGTTTCAGCTTTCTACATATGGCTAGCCAGTTTTCCCAGCACCATTTATTAAATAGGGAATCCTTTCCCCATTTCTTGTTTTTGTCAGGTTTGTCAAAGATCAGATAGTTGTAGCTATGCGGCATCATTTCTGAGGGCTCTGTTCTGTTCCATTGATCTATGTCTCTGTTGTGGTACCAGTACCATGCTGTTTTGGTTACTGTAGCCTTGTAGTATAGTTTAAAGTCAGGTAGCGTGATGCCTCCAGCTTTGTTCTTTTGGCTTAGGATTGACTTGGCGATGCGGGCTCTTTTTTGGTTCCATATGAACTTTAAAGTAGTTTTTTCCAATTCTGTGAAGAAAGTCATTGGTAGCTTGATGGGGATGGCATTGAATCTATAAATTACCTTGGGCAGTATGGCCATTTTCACGATATTGATTCTTCCAACCCATGAGCATGGAATGTTCTTCCATTTGTTTGTATCCTCTTTTATTTCATTGAGCAGTGGTTTGTAGTTCTCCTTGAAGAGGTCCTTCACATCCCTTGTAAGTTGGATTCCTAGGTATTTTATTCTCTTTGAAGCAATTGTGAATGGGAGTTCACTCATGATTTGGCTCTCTGTTTGTCTGTGATTGGTGTACAAGAATGCTTGTGATTTTTGTACATTAATTTTGTATCCTGAGACTTCGCTGAAGTTGCTAATCAGCTTAAGGAGATTTTGGGCTGAGACAATGGGGTTTTCTAGATATACAATCATGTCATCTGCAAACAGGGACAATTTGACTTCCTCTTTTCCTAATTGAATACCTTTTATTTCCTTCTCCTGCCTGATTGCTCTGGCCAGAACTTCCAGCACTATGTTGAACAGGAGCGGTGAGAGAGGGCATCCCTGTCTTGTGCCAGTTTTCAGAGGGAATGCTTCCAGTTTTTGCCCATTCAGTATGATATTGGCTGTGGGTTTGTCGTAGATAGCTCTTATTATTTTGAGATACGTCCCATCAATACCTAATTTATTGAGAGTTTTTAGCATGAAGGGTTGTTGAATTTTGTCAAAGGCCTTTTCTGCATCTATTGAGATAATCATGTGGTTTTTGTCTTTGGTTCTGTTTATATGTTGGATTACATTTATTGATTTGCGTATGTTGAACCAGCCTTGCATCCCAGGGATGAAGCCCACTTGATCATGGTGGATAAGCTTTTTGATGTGCTGCTGGATTCGGTTTGCCAGTATTTTATTGAGGATTTTTGCATCAATGTTCATCAAGGATATTGGTCTGAAATTCTCTTTTTTGGTTATGTCTCTGCCAGGTTTTGGTATCAGGACGATGCTGGCTTCATAAAATGTGTTAGGGAGGATTCCCTCTTTTTCTATCGATTGGAATAGTTTCAGAAGGAATGGTACCAGTTCCTCCTTGTACCTCTGGTAGAATTCGGCTGTGAATCCATCAGGTCCTGGACTCTTTTTGGTTGGTAAGCTATTGATTATTGCCACAATTTCAGAACCTGTTATTGGTCTGTTCAGAGATTCAACTTCTTCCTGATTTAGTCTTGGGAGGGTGTATTTGTCGAGGAATTTATCCATTTCTTCTAGATTTTCTAGTTTATTTGCATAGAGGTGTTTGTAGTATTCTCTGATGGTAGATTGTATTTCTGTGGGATCGGTGGTGATATCCCCTTTTTCGTTTTTTATTGCATCTATTTGATTCTTCTCTCTTTTCTTCTTTATTAGTCTTGCTAGCGGTCCATCAATTTTGTTGATCTTTTCAAAAAACCAGCTCCTGGATTCATTAATTTTTTGAAGGGTTTTTTGTGTCTCTATTTCCTTCAGTTCTGCTCTGATTTTAGTTATTTCTAGCCTTCTGCTAGCTTTTGAATGTGTTTGCTCTGCTTTTCTAGTTCTTTTAATTGTGATGTTAGGGAGTCAATTTTGGATCTTTCCTGCTTTCTCTTGTGGGCATTTAGTGCTATAAATTTCCCTCTACACACTGCTTTGAATGTGTCCCAGAGATTCTGGTATGTTGTGTCTTTGTTCTCGTTGGTTTCAAAGAACATCTTTATTTCTGCCTTCATTTCATTATGTACCCAATAGTCATTCAGGAGCAGGTTGTTCAGTTTCCATGTAGTAGAGCAGTTTTGAGTGAGTTTCTTAATCCTGAGTTCTAGTTTGATTGCACTGTGGTCTGAGAGACAGTTTGTTATAATTTCTGTTCTTTTACATTTGCTGAGGAGAGCTTTACTTCCAACTATGTGGTCAATTTTGGAATAGGTGTGGTGTGGTGCTGAAAAAAATGTATATTCTGTTGACCTGGGGTGGAGAGTTCTGTAGATGTCTATTAGGTCCACTTTATGTAGAGCTGAGTTCAATTCCTGGATATCCTTGTTAACTTTCTGTCTCGTTGATCTGTCTAATGCTGACAGTGGGGTGTTAAAATCTCCCATTATTATTGTGTGGGAGTTTAAGTCCCTTAGTAGGTCACTCAGGACTTGCTTTATGAATCTGGGTGCTCCTGTGTTGGGTGCATATATATTTAGGATAGTTAGCTCTTCTTGATGAATTGATCCCTTTACCATTATGTAATGGCCTTCTTTGTCTCTTTTGATCTTTGTTGGTTTAAAGTCTATTTTATCAGAGACTAGGATTGCAACCCCTGCCTTTTTTTGTTTTCCAGTTGCTTGATAGATCTTCCTCCATCCCTTTATTTTGAGTCTATGTGTGTCTCTGCACGTGAGATGGGTTTCCTGAATACAGCACACTGATGGGTCCTGACTCCTTATCCAGTTTGCCAGTCTTTGTGTTTTGATTGGAGCATTTAGCCCATTTACATTTAACATTAATATTGTTATGTGTGAATCTGATCCTGTCATTATGATGTTAGTTGGTTATTTTGTTCGTTAGTTGCTATAGTTTCTTCCTAGTCTCGATGGTCTTTACAATTTGGCATGTTTTTGCAGTGGCTGGTACCGGTTGTTCCTTTCCATGTTTAGTGCTTCCTTCAGGAGCTCTTTTAGGGCAGGCCTGGTGGTGACAAAATCACTCAGCGTTTGCTTGTCTGTAAAGTGTTTTATTTCTCCTTCACTTATGAAGCTTAGTTTGGCGGGATAGGAGATTCTGGGTTGAAAATTCTTTTCTTTAAGAATGTTGAATATCGGCCCCCACTCTCTTCTGGCTTGTAGAGTTTCTGCTGAGAGATCAGCTGTTAGTCTGATGGGCTTCCCTTTGTGGGTAACCCGACCTTTCTCTCTGGCTGCCCTTAACATTTTTTCTTTCATTTCAACTTTGGTGAATCTGACAATAATGTGTCTTGGAGTTGCCCTTCTCGAGGAGTATCTTTGTGGCGTTCTCTGTATTTCCTGAATCTGAATGCTGGCCTGCCTTGCTAGATTGGGGAAGTTCTCCTGGATAATATCTTGCAGAGTGTTTTCCAACTTGGTTCCATTCTCCCCATCATTTTCAGGTACACCAATCAGACGTAGGTTTGGTCTTTTCACATAGTCCCAAATTTCTTGGAGGCTTTGTTCATTTCTTTTTATCCTTTTTTCTCTAAACTTCCCTTCTCTTTTCATTTCATTCATTTCATCTTCCATCAGCGATACCCTTTCTTCCAATTGATCGCATCTGCTACTGAGGCTTCTGCAATCTTCGCGTAGTTCTCGAAACTTGGCTTTCAGCTCCATCGGCTCCTTGAAGCCCTTCTCTCCATTGGTTATTCTAGTTATCCATTCTTCTAATTTTTTTTCAAAGTTTTTAACTTCTTTCCTGTTGTTTTGAATTTCTTCTCGTAGCTCAGAGTAGTTTGATCGTCTGAAGCCTTCTTCTCTCAACTCATCAAAGTCATCCTCCATCCAGCTTTGTTCCGTTGCTGGTGAGGAACTGCGTTCCTTTGGAGGAGGAGAGGTGCTCTGTTTTTTAGAGTTTCCAGTTTTTTTGGTCTGTTTTTTCCCCATCTTTGTTTTTTATCTACTTTTTGTCTTTGATGATGGTGATGTACAGATGGGTTTTTGGTGTGGATGTCCTTTCTGTTTGTTAGTTTTCCTTCTACCAGACAGGACCCTCAGCTGCAGGTCTGTTGGAGTTTACTAGAGGTGCACTCCAGACCCTGTTTGGCTGGGTGTCAGCAGCGGTGGCTGCAGAACAGCGGATTTTCGTGAGACCACAAATTCAGCTGTCTGATAGTTCCTCTGAAAGTTTTGTCTCAGAGAAGTACCCGGTTGAATGAGGTGTCAGTCTGACCCTACTGGGGGGGTGCCTCCCAGTTAGGCTGCTCAGGGGTGAGGGAGCCACTTTAGGAGGCAGTCTGACCGTTCTCAGATCTCCAGCTGCGTGCTGGGAGAACCACTACTCTCTTCAAAGCTGTCAGTCAGACAGGGACATTTAAGTCTGTGGAAGTTCTTGCAGAGTTTTTGTTTGTCTGTGCCCTGCCCCCAGAGGTGGAGCCTACAGAGGCAGGCAGGCCTCCTTGAGCTGTGGTGGGCTCCACCCAGTTCGAGCTTCCTGGCTGCTTTGTTTACCTAAGCAAGCCTGGGCAATGGCGGGCGCCCCTCCCCCAACCTCGCTGCCGCCTCGCAGCTTGACCTCAGACTGCTGTGCTAGCAATTAGCGAGACTCCGTGGGCATAGGACCCTCCAAGCCAGGTGCGGGACACAATCTCCTAGTGTGCCGTTTTCCAGGCCCGTTGGAAAAGCGCAGTTAGGGTGGGACTGACCCGATATTCCAGGTGCCCTCTGCTTCCCGTTTCTTTGACTAGGAAAGGGAACTCCCTGACCCCTTGCGCTTCCCGAGTGAGTCAATGCCTCGCCCTGCTTCGGCTCGCGCACAGTGCGCTTCACCGACTGTCCTGCACCCACTGTTAGGCACTCCCTAGTGAGATGAAACCAGTACCTCAAGCAGAAATGCAGAAATCACCCGTCTTCTGTGTCACTGGGGCTGGGAGCTGGAAACCGGAGCTGTTCCTATTCGGCCATCTTGGCTCCACCCCTCCACTTGTATTTTCTACAGAAAGAGTGTTTCAGAACTGCTCAATCAAAACTAAGGTTCAACCCTGTTATTTGAATGCACAGAACAGAAAGAAGTTTCACAGATTTCTTCTTTGTAGTTTTTGTTTGAAGATATTCCATTTTCCACTATAGGACTCTTAGCGCCATGAATGTCCACTTGCATTTTCTACAGAAAGAGTGTTTCAGAACTGTTCAATCAAAAGTAAGGTTCAACTGTGTTAGTTTAAAGAACAGAACCGTAAGAAGTTTCACAGATTGCTTCTGTGTAGTTTTTATTTGAAGGTATTCCTTTTTCCAACATAGGCCTCTTAGCGCCCTGAATGTCCACTTGCATTTTCTGCAGAAAGAGTGTTTCATAACTGCTCAATATAAACTAAGGTTCAACTCTGTTAGTTGAATGCACAGAACAGTAAGAAGTTTCGCAGATTGCTTCAGGGTAGTTTTTATTTGAACATATTCATTTTTCCGCTATAGGCCTCTTAGCGCCCTGAATGTTCACTTGCATTTTCTACAGAAAGAGTGTTTCAGAACTGCTCAATAATAACTAAGGTTCAACTCTGTTAGTTGAATGCACAGAACAGTAAGAAGTTTAACAGATTGCTTCTGTGTGGTTTTTATTTGAAGATATTCCTTTTCCCACTATAGGCCTCTCAGCGCCCTGAATGTCCACTTGCATTTCCTACAGAAAGAGTGTTTCAGAACTGCTCAATAAAAACAACCTTTCAACTATGTTAGTTGAATGCACAGAATAGAGAGTAGTTTCGCAGATTGCTTCTGTGCAGTTTTTATTTGAAAATATTCCTTTTTCCACTTTAGGCCTCTTAGCTCCCTGAATGTCCAATTGCATTTTCTATAGAAAGGGTGTTTCAGGAGTGCTCAATCAAAAGAAAGGTTCAACTCTGTTAGATGAATGCAAAGAACAGAAAGAAGTCTCACAGATTTCTTCTGTGCAGTTTTTATTTGAAAATATTCCTTTTCCACTATAGGCCTCTTAGCGCCCTGAATGTCCAATTGCATTTTCTACAGAAAGAGTGTTTCAGAACTGCTCAATCAAAAGTAAGGTTCAACTGTGTTAGTTTAAAGAACAGAACCGTAAGAAGTTTCACAGATTGCTTCTGTGTAGTTTTTATTTGAAGGTATTCCTTTTTCCAACATAGGCCTCTTAGCGCCCTGAATGTCCACTTGCATTTTCTACAGAAAGAGTGTTTCAGAACTGCTCAATAATAACTAAGGTTCAACTCTGTTAGTTGAATGCACAGAACAGTAAGAAGTTTCACAGATTGCTTCTGTGGGGTTTTTATTTGAAGATATTCCTTTTCCCACTATAGGCCTCTCAGCACCCTGAATGTCCACTTGCATTTTCTACAGACAGAGTGTTTCAGAACTGCTCAATAAAAACTACCGTTCAACTCTGTTAGTTGAATGCACAGAACAGTAAGAAGTTTCAGAGATTTCTTCTGTGCAGTTTTTATTTGTAAATATTAATTTTCCACTATAGGCCTCTTAGCGCCCTGAATGTCCAATTGCATTTTCTACAGAAAGAGAGTTTCAGAACTGCTCAATCAAAAGTAAGGTTAAAATCTGTTAGTTGAATGCACAGAACAGAAAGAAGTTTCACAGATAGATTCTGTGTAGTTTTTATGTGAACTTTCTCCTTTTTCCACTATAGTCCTCTTAGCGCTCTGAAAGTCCACTTGTATTTTCTACAGAAAGAGTGTTTCAGAACTGCTCAATCAAAACTTAGGTTCAAATCTGTTAGTTGTATGCACAGAACAGTAAAAAGTTTCACAGATTTCTACTGTGCAGTTTTTATTTGAAAATATTCCTTTTTCCACTATAGGCCTCTTAGCTCCCTGAATGTCCAATTGCATTTTCTATAGAAAGGGTGTTTCAGAAGTGCTCAATCAAAAGTAAGGTTCAACTCTGTTAGATGGATGCAAAGAACAGAAAGAAGTTTCACAGAATGCTTCTGTGTTGTTTGTATTTGAAGGTATTACTTTTTCCGCTATAGGCCTCTTAGCGCTCCGAAGGTCCACTTGCATTATCTACAGAAAGAGTGTTTCAGAACTTCTCAATCAAAAGTAAGGTTCAACTCTGTAAGTTGAATGCACAGAACAGAGAGAAGTTTCACAGATAGCTTCTGTGTAGTTTTTATGTGAACTTTTTCCTTTTTCCTCTATAGTCCTCTTAGCGCCCTGAATGTCCACTTGTATTTTCTACAGAAAGAGTGTTTCAGAACTGCTCAATCAAAACTGAGGTTCAACACTGTTAGTTGAATGCACAGAACAGTAAGAAGTTTCACAGATTTCTTCTGTGCAGTTATTATTTGAAAATATTCCTTTTTCCACTATAGGCCTCTTAGCGCCCTGAAGGTCCAATTGCATTTTCTACAGAAAGAGTGTTTCAGAACTTCTCAATCAAAAGTAAGGTTAAACTCTGTTAGTTGAATGAACAGAACAGAAAGAAGTTTCACGGAATGCTTCTGTGTAGTTTTTATTAGAAGATATTACTTTTTCCGCTATAGGCCTCTTAGCGCTCCGAATGTCCACTTGCATTTTCTACAGAAAGAGAGCTTCAGAACTGCTCAATCAAAAGTAAGGTTCAACTCTGTTAGTTGAATGCACAGAACAGAAAGAAGTTTCACAGATTGCTTCTGTGCAGTTTTTATTTGAAAATATTCCTTTTCCACATAGGCCTCTTAGCGCCCTGAATGTCCTATTGCATTTTCTACAGAAAGAGTGTTTCAGAACTGCTCAATCTAATGTAAGGTTAAACTCTGTTAGTTGAATGCACAGAACAGAGAGAAGTTTCACAGATTGCTTCTTTCTAGTTTTTGTTTGAAGATATTCCCTTTTCCACTATAGGCCTCTTAGCGACATGAATGTCCACTTGCATTTTCTACAGAAAGAGTGTTTCAGAAATGATCAATCAAAATTACGGTTCAACTGTGTTAGTTTAAAAAACAGAACCGTAAGAAGTTTCACAGATTGCTTCTGTGTAATTTTTATTTGAAGGTATTCCTTTTTCCACCATAGGCCTCTTAGCACCCTGAATGTCCACTTGCATTTTCTACAGAAAGGGTGTTTCAGAACTGCTCAATCAAAAGTAAGGTTGAACTCTGTTAGTTGAATGCACAGAACTGTAAGAAATTTCACAGATAGCTTCTTTGTAGTTTTTATTTGAACATATACCTTTTTCAACTATAGGCCTCTTAGCGCCCTGAATGTTCACTTGCATTTTCTGCAGAAAGAGTGTTTCATAACTGCTCAATAAAAACTACCGTTCAACTATGTTAGTTGAATGAACAGAACAGTAAGAAGTTTCGCAGATTGCTTCTGTGCAGTTTTTATTTGAAAATATTCCTTTTTCCACTGTAGGCCTCTTAGCTCCCTGAATGTCCAATTGCATTTTCTATAGAATGGGTGTTTCAGAAGTGCTCAATCAAAAGTAAGGTTCAACTCTGTTAGATGAATACAAAGAACAGAAAGAAGTTTCACACAATGCTTCTGTGTAGTTTGTATTTGAAGGTATTACTTTTTCCGCTATAAGCCTCTTAGAGCCACGAAGGTCCATTTGCATTTTCTACAGAAAGACTGTTTCAGAACTGCTCAATCAAAAGTAAGGTTCAACTCTGTTAGTTGAATGCACAGAGCAGAAAGAAGTTTCACAGATTGCTTCAGTGTAGTTTTGTTTGAAGACATTACTTTTTCTACTATGGGCCTCTTAGCGCCATGAATGTCCACTTGCATTTTCTACAGAAAGAGTGTTTCAGAACTGCTCAATCAAAACTAAGTTTCAACTCTGTTAGTTGAATGCACAGAACAGTAAGAAGTTTCGCAGATTGCTTCTGTGCAGTTTTTATTGGAAAATATTCCTTTTTCCACTATAGGCCTCTTCGCTCCCTGAATGTCCAATTGCATTTTCTACAGAAAGAGTGTTTCAGATATGCTCAATCAAAACTAAGGTTCAACTCTGTTAGTTGAATACACAGAACAGAAAGAAGTTTCACAGATTGCTTCTTTGTAGTTTTTGTTTTAAGATATTCCCTATTCCACTATAGGCCTCTTAGCGCCATGAATGTCCACTTGCATTTTCTACAGAAAGAGTGTTTCAGAACTGTTCAATCAAAATTAAGGTTCAACTGTGTTAGTTTAAAGAACAGAACCGTAAGAAGTTTCACAGATTGCTTCTGTGTACTTTTTATTTGAAGGTATTCCTTTTTCCACCATAGGCCTCTTAGCGCCCTGAATGTCCACTTGCATTTTCTACAGAAAGGGTGTTTCAGAACTGCTCAATCAAAAGTAAGGTTGAACTCTGTTAGTTGAATGCACAGAACTTTAAGAAGCTTCACAGATAGCTTCTTTGTAGTTTTTATTTGAAACTATACCTTTTCCAACTATAGGCCTCTTAGCGCCCTGAATGTTCACTTGCATTTTATGCAGAAAGAGTGTTTCATATCTACTCAATATAAACTAAAGTTCAACTCTGTTAGTTGAATGCACAGAACAGTAAGAAGTTTCACAGATTGCTTCTGTGTGGTTTTTATTTGAAGATATTCCTTTTCCCACTATAGGCCTCTCAGCGCCCTTAATCTCCACTTGCATTTTCTACAGAAAGAGTGTTTCAGAAGTGCTCAATAAAAACTACCGTTCAACTATGTTAGTTGAATGCACAGAAGAGTAAGAAGTTTCGCAGATTGCTTCTGTGCAGTTTTTATTTGAAAATATTCCTTTTTCCACTATAGGCCTCTTAGCTCCCTGAATGTCCAATTCATTTACTATAGAAAGGGTGTTTCAGAAGTGCTCAATCAAAAGTAAGGTTCAACTCTGTTAGATGAATGCAAAGAACAGAAAGAAATTTCACAGAATGCTTCTGTGTAGTTTGTATTTGAAGGTATTACTTTTTCAGCTATAGGCCTCTTAGCGCTCCGAAGGTCCACTTGCATTTTCTACAGAAAGAGTGTTTCAGAACTTCTCAATCAAATGTAAGGTTCAACTCCGTTAGTTGAATTCACAGAACAGAGAGAAGTTTCACAGATAGCTTCTGTGTAGTTTTTATGTGAACTTTTTCCTTTTTCCACTATAGTCCTATTAGCGCCCTGAATGTCCACTTGTATTTTCTACAGAAAGAGTGTTTCAGAACTGCTCAATCAAAACTGAGGTTCAACTCTGTTAGTTGAATGCACAGAACAGTAAGAAGTTTCACAGATTTCTTCTGTGCAGTTTTTATTCGAAAATATTCCTTTTCCACCATAGGCCTCTTAGCGCCCTGAATGTCCAATTGCATTTTCTACAGAAAGAATGTTTCAGAACTGCTCAATCAAAAGTAAGGTTAAAGTCTGTTAGTTGAATGCACAGAACAGAAAGAAGTTTCACAGAATGCTTCTGTGTAGTTTTTATTTGAAGATATTCCTTTTTCTACTATGGGCCTCTTAGCGCCATGAATGTCCACTTGAATTTTCTACAGAAAGAGTGTTTCAGAACTGCTCAATCAAAACTAAGGTTCAACTCTGTTAGTTGAATGCACAGAACAGAGAGAAGTTTCACAGATATCTTCTGTGAAGTTTTTATTTGAACTTATTCCTTTTTCCACTATAGGCCTCATAGCGCCCTGAATGTCCACTTGTATTTTCTACAGAAAGAGTGTTTCAGAACTGCTCAATCAAAACTAAGGTTCAACCCTGTTAGTTGAATGCACAGAACAGAAAGAAGTTTCACAGATTGCTTCTTTGTAGTTTTTATTTGAAGATATTCCCTTTTCCACTATAGGCCTCTTAGCGCCCTGAATGTCCACTTGCATTTTCTACAGAAAGAGTGTTTCAGAACTGTTCAATCAAAATTAAGGTTCAACAGTGTTAGTTTAAAGAACAGAACCGTAAGAAGTTTCACAGATTGCTTCTGTGTAGTTTTTATTTGAAGGTATTCCTTTTTCCACCTTAGGCCTCTTTGCGCCCTGAATGTCCACTTGCATTTTCTACAGAAAGGGTGTTTCAGAACTGCTCAATCAAAAGTAAGGTTCAACTCCGTTAGTTGAATGCACAGAACAGAGAGAAGTTTCACAGATAGCTTCTGTGTAGTTTTTATGTGAACTTTTTCCTTTTTCCACTATAGTCCTCTTAGCACCCTGAATGTCCACTTGTATTTTCTACAGAAAGAGTGTTTCAGAACTGCTCAATCAAAACTGAGGTTCAACTCTGTTAGTTGAATGCACAGAACAGTAAGAAGTTTCACAGATTTCTTCTGTGCAGTTTTTATTTGAAAATGTTCCTTTTCCACTGTAGGCCTCTTAGCGCCCTGAATGTCCAATTGCATTTTCTACAGAAAGAGGTTTCAGAACTGCTCAATCAAAAGTAAGGTTAAACTCTGTTAGTTGAATGCACAGAACAGAAAGAAGTTTCACAGAATGCTTCTGTGTAGTTTTTATTTGAAGGTATTACTTTTTCCGCTATAGGCCTCTTAGCGCTCCGAAGGTCCACTTGCATTTTCTGCAGAAAGAGTGTTTCCGAAATTCTCAATCAAAAGTAATTTTCAACTCTGTTAGTTGAATGCACAGAACAGAAAGAAGTTTCACAGATTGCTTCTGTGTAGTTTTTGTTTGAAGATATTCCTTTTTCTACTATGGGCCTCTTAGCGCCATGAATGTCCACTTGCATTTTCTGCAGAAAGAGTGTTTCAGAGCTGCTCAATCAAAACTAAGGTTCAACTCTGTTAGTTGAATGCACACAACAGAGAGAAGTTTCACAGATATATTCTGTGTAGTTTTTATTTGAACTTATTCCTTTTTCCACTATAGGCCTCTTAGCGCCCTGGACGTCCACTTGTATTTTCTAAAGAAAGAGTGTTTCAGAACTGCTCAATCAAAATTAAGGTTCAACTGTGTTAGTTGAAA
The DNA here is from genome assembly GCF_006542625.1 of Nomascus leucogenys. Lineage (NCBI taxonomy): Eukaryota > Metazoa > Chordata > Mammalia > Primates > Hylobatidae > Nomascus > Nomascus leucogenys. The sequence goes on along the minus strand of NW_022096553.1, from coordinate 27,246 downwards.
GAACAGAACCGTAAGTTGTTTCACAGATTGCTTCTGTGTAGTTTTTATTTGAAGGTATTCCTTTTTCCACCATAGGCCTCTTAGCGCCCTGAATGTCCACATGCATTTTCTACAGAAAGGGTGTTTCAGAACTGCTCAATCAAAAGTAAGGTTGAACTCTGTTAGTTGAATGCACAGAAATGTAAGAAGTTGCACAGATAGCTTCTTTGTACTTTTTATTTGAACATATAACTTTTTCAACTATTGGCCTCTTAGCGCCCTGAATGTTCACTTGCTTTTTCTGCAGAAAGAGTGTTTCATAACTGCTCAATATAAACTAAGGTTCAACTCTGTTAGTTGAATGCACAGAACAGTAAGAAGTTTCACAGATTGCTTCTGTGTAGTTTTTATTTGAACATATTCATTTTTACGCTATAGGACTCTTAGCGCCCTGAATGTTCGCTTGCATTTTCTACAGAAAGATTGTTTCAGAACTGCTCAATAATAACTAAGGTTCAACTCTGTTAGTTGAATGCACAGAACAGTAAGAAGTTTCACAGATTGCTTCTGTGTGGTTTTTATTGGAAGATATTCCTTTTCCCACTATAGGCCTCTCAGCGCCCTGAATGTCCACTTGCATTTCCTACAGAAAGAGTGTTTCAGAACTGCTCAAAAAAACTGCCGTTCAGCTATGTTAGTTGAATGCAGAGAACAGTAAGATGTTTCGCAGATTGCTTCTGTGCAGTTTTTATTGAAAATATTCCTTTTTCCACTCTAGGCCTCTTAGCACCCTGAATGACCAATTGCATTTTCTATAGAAAGGGTGTTTCAGAAGTGCTCAATCAAAAGTAAGGTTCAACTCTGTTAGATGAATGCAAAGAACAGAAAGAAGTTTCACAGAATGCTTCTGTGTAGTTTGTATTTGAAGGTATTATTTTTCCGCTATAGGCCTCGTAGCGCTCCGAAGGTCCACTTGCATTTTCTACAGAAAGAGTGTTTCAGAACTTCTCAATCAAATTAAGTTACAACTCCGTTTGTTGAATGCACAGAACAGAGAGAAGTTTCACAGATAGCTTCTGTGTAGTTTTTATGTGAAAATTTTCCTTTTTCCACTGTAGTCGTCTTAGCGCCCTGAATGTCCACATGTATTTTCTACAGAAAGAGTGTTTCAGAACTGCTCAATCAAAACTGAGGTTCAACTCTGTTAGTTGAAGGCATAGAACAGTAAGAAGTTTCACAGATTTCTTCTGTGCAGTTTTTATTTCAAAATATTCCTATTCCACTATAGGCCTCTTAGCGCCCAGAATGTCCAATTGCATTTTCTACAGAAAGAGTGTTTCAGAACTGCTCAATCAAAATTAGGTTCAACTCTGTTAGTTGAATGCACAGAACAGAAAGAAGTTTCACAGAATGCTTCTGTGTAGTTTTTATTTGAAGATATTACTTTTTTCGCTGTAGGCCCATAGCGCTCCGAAGGTCCACTTGCATTTTCTACAGAAAGAGTGTTTCAGAACTGCTCAATGAAAAGTAAGGTTCAACTCTGTTAGTTGAATGCACAGAGGAGAAGGAAGTTTCACAGATTGCTTCTGTGTAGTTTTTGTTTGAAGATATTCCTTTTTCTACTATGGGCCTCTTAGCGCCATGAATGTCCACTTGCATTTTCTACAGAAAGAGGGTTTCAGAACTGCGCAATAAAACTAAGGTTCAACTCTGTTAGCTGAATGCACAGAACAGAGAGAAGTTTCACAGATATCTTCTGTGTAGTTTTTATTTGAAGATATTACTTTTTCTGCTGTAGGCCTCTTGGCGCTCCGAATTTCCACTTGCATTTTCTACAGAAAGAGTGTTTCAGAACTGCTGAATCAAAAGTAAGGTTCAACTCTGTTAGTTGAATGCACAGAACAGAAAGAAGTTTCACAGATTGCTTTTTTGTAATTTTTTTGTAGATATTCCTTTTCTACTATGGGCCTCTTAGCGCCATGAATGTCCACTTGCATTTTCTACAGAAAGTGTGTTTCACAACTGTTCAATCAAAATTAAGGTTCAACTCTGTTAGTTTAAAGAACAGAACAGTAAGAAGTTTCACAGATTGCATCTGTGTAGTTTTTATTTGAACGTATTCATTTATCCGCTATAGGCCTCTTAACGCCCTGAATGTCCACTTGCATTTTCTACAGAAAGAGTGCTTCAGAACTGCCAAATAAAAACTACCGTTCAACTATGTTAGTTGAATGCACAGAACAGTAAGAAATTTCGCAGATAGCTTCTGTGCAGTTTTAATTTGAAAATATTCCTTTTTCCACTATAGGCCTCTTAGCTCCCTGAATGTCCAATTGCATTTTCTATAGAAAGGGTGTTTCAGAAGTGCTCAATCAATGGTAAGGTTCAACTCTGTTAGGTGAATGCAAAGAACCGAAAGAAGTTTCATAGAATGCTTCTGTGTAGTTTTTATTTGAAGTTATTACTTTTTCCGCTATAGGCCTCTTAGCGCTCCGAATCTCCACTTGCATTTTCTACAGAAAGAGTGTTTCAGAACTGCTCAATCAAAATTAAGGTTCAACTGTGTTTGTTGAATGCACAGAACAGAAAGAAGTTTCACAGATTGTTTCTGTGTAGTTTTTGTTTGAAGATATTCCTTTTTCTACTATGGGCCTCTTTGCGCCATGAATGTCCACTTGCATTTTCTTCAGAAAGAGTGTTTCAGAACTGCTCAATCAAAACTAAGGTCCAACCCTGTTAGTTGAATGCACAGAACAGAGAGATGTTTCACAGATATCTTCTGTTTAGTTTTTATTTGAACTTATTCCTTTTTCAACTGTAGGCCTCTTAGCGCCCTGAATGTCCACTTGTATTTTCTACAGAAAGAGGGTTTCAGAACTGCTCAATCAAAACTAAGGTTCAACTCTGTTAGTTGAATGCACAGAACAGTAAGAAGTTTCACAGATTGCTTCTTTGTAGTTTTTATTTGAAGATACTCCATTTTCCACTATAGGCCTCTTAGCGCCATGAATGTCCACTTGCATTTTCTACAGAAAGAGTGTTTCAGAACTTTTCAATCAAAATTAAGGTTCAACTGTGTTAGTTTAAAGAAGGAACCGTAAGAAGTTTCACAGATTGCTTCTGTGTAGTTTTTATAGAAAGTTATTCCTTTTTCCACCATAGGCCTATTAGCGCCCTGAATGTCCACTTGTATTTTCTACAGAAAGTGTGTTTCAGAACTGCTCAATCAAAAGTAAGGTTGAACTCTGTTAGTTGAATGCACAGAACTGTAAGAAGTTTCACAGATAGCTTCTTTGTAGTTTTTATTTGAACATATACCTTTTTCAACTATAGGCCTCTTAGCACCCTGAATGTTCACTTGCATTTTCTGCAGAAAGATGTTTCATAACTGCTCAATATAAACTAAGGTTCAAATCTGTTGTTGAATGCACAGAACAGTAAAAGTTTCACAGATTGCTTCTGTGTAGTTTTTATTTCAACATATTCATTTTTCCGCTGTAGGCCTCTTAGCGCCCTGAATGTACACTTGCATTTTCTAAAGAAAGATTGTTTCAGAAATGCTCAATAATAACTAAGGTTCAACTCCGTTAGTTGAATGCTCAGAACAGTAAGAAGTTTCACAGTTGCTTCTGTGTGGTTTTTATTTGAAGATATTCCTTTTCCCACTATAGGCCTCTCAGCGCCCTGAATTCCGCTTGCATTTTCTACAGAAAGAGTGTTTCAGAACTGCTCAATAAAAACTACCGTTCAACTATGTTAGTTGAATGCACAGAACAGAAGAAGTTTCTCAGATTGCTTCTGTGTAGTTTTTATTTGAAAATATTCCTTTTTCCACTATAGGACTCTTAGCTCCCTGAATGTCCAATTGCATTTTCTATAGAAAGGGTGTTTCAGAAGTGCTCAATCAAAAGTAAGTTCAACTCTGTTAGATGAATGCAAAGAACAGAAAGAATTTCACAGAATGCTTCTGTGTAGTTTCTATTTGAAGGTATTACTTTTTCCACTATAGGCCTCTTGGCGCTCCGAAGATCCACTTGCATTTTCTACAGAAAGGTGTTTCAGAACTTCTCAATCAAAAGTAAGGTTCAACTCCGTTAGTTGAATGCACAGAACAGAGAGAAGTTTAACAGATAGTTCTGTGTAGTTTATATGTGAACTTTTACCTTTTTCCACTATAGTCCAGTTAGCGCCCTGAATGTCCCTTGTATTTTCTACAGAAAGAGTGTTTCAGAACTGCTCAATCAAAACTGAGGTTGAACTCTGTAGTTGAATGCACAGAACAGTAAGAAGTTTCGCAGATTGTTTCTGTGCAGTTTTTATTTGAAAATATTCCTTTATCCACTATAGGCCTCTTAGCTCCCTGAATGTCCAATTGCATTTTCTATAGAAAGGGGTTTCAGAAGTGCTCAATCAAAAGTAAGGTTCAACTCTGTTAGATGAATGCAAATAACAGAAAGAAGTTTCACAGAATGCTTCTGTGTAGTTTGTATTTGAAGGTATTACTTTTTCCGCTATACGTCTCTTAGCGCTCCGAAGGTCCAATTGCATTTTCTACAGAAGGAGTGTTTCACAACTTCTCAATAAACAGTAAGGTACAAATCCGTTAGTTGAATGCAGAGAACAGAAAGAAGTTTCACAGATAGCTTCTGTGTAGTTTTTATTTGAAGGTGTTCCTTTTTCCACCATAGGCCTCTTAGCGCCCTGACTGTCCACTTGCATTTTCTACAGAAAGGGTTTTCAGAACTGCTCAATCAAATGTAAGGTTGAACTCTGTCTGTTGAATGCACAGAACTGTAAGAAGTTTCACAGATAGCTTCTTTGTAGTTTTTATTTAACATATAACTTTTTCAACTACAGGCCTCTTAGCGCCCTGAATGTTCACTTGCATTTTCTACAGAAAGAGTGTTTCAGAACTGCTCAATAATAACTAAGGTTCAACTCTGTTAGTTGAATGCACAGAACAGTAAGAAGTTTCACAGATTGCTTCTGTGGGGTTTTTATTTGAAGATATTCCTTTTCCCACTATAGGCCTCTCAGCACCCTGAATGTCCACTTGCATTTTCTACAGACAGAGTGTTTCAGAACTGCTCAATAAAAACTACCGTTCAACTCTGTAAGTTGAATGCACAGAACAGTAAGAAGTTTCAGAGATTTCTTCTGTGCAGTTTTTATTTGTAAATATTAATTTTCCACTATAGGCCTCTTAGCGCCCTGAATGTCCAATTGCATTTTCTACAGAAAGAGGGTTTCAGAACTGCTCAATCAAAAGTAAGGTTAAAATCTGTTAGTTGAATGCACAGAACAGAGAGAAGTTTCACAGATAGATTCTGTGTAGTTTTTATGTGAACTTTCTCCTTTTTCCACTATAGTCCTCTTAGCGCTCTGAAAGTCCACTTGTATTTTCTACAGAAAGAGTGTTTCAGAACTGCTCAATCAAAACTTAGGTTCAAATCTGTTAGTTGTATGCACAGAACAGTAAAAAGTTTCACAGATTTCTACTGTGCAGTTTTTATTTGAAAATATTCCTTTTTCCACTATAAGCCTCTTAGCTCCCTGAATGTCCAATTGCATTTTCTATAGAAAGGGTGTTTCAGAAGTGCTCAATCAAAAGTAAGGTTCAACTCTGTTAGATGGATGCAAAGAACAGAAAGAAGTTTCACAGAATGCTTCTGTGTTGTTTGTATTTGAAGGTATTACTTTTTCCGCTATAGGCCTCTTAGCGCTCCGAAGGTCCACTTGCATTATCTACAGAAAGAGTGTTTCAGAACTTCTCAATCAAAAGTAAGGTTCAACTCTGTAAGTTGAATGCACAGAACAGAGAGAAGTTTCACAGATAGCTTCTGTGTAGTTTTTATGTGAACTTTTTCCTTTTTCCTCTATAGTCCTCTTAGCGCCCTGAATGTCCACTTGTATTTTCTACAGAAAGAGTGTTTCAGAACTGCTCAATCAAAACTGAGGTTCAACACTGTTAGTTGAATGCACAGAACAGTAAGAAGTTTCACAGATTTCTTCTGTGCAGTTATTATTTGAAAATATTCCTTTTCCACTATAGGCCCCTTAGCGCCCTGAAGGTCCAATTGCATTTTCTACAGAAAGAGTGTTTCAGAACTTCTCAATCAAAAGTAAGGTTAAACTCTGTTAGTTGAATGAACAGAACAGAAAGAAGTTTCACGGAATGCTTCTGTGTAGTTTTTATTAGAAGATATTACTTTTTCCGCTATAGGCCTCTTAGCGCTCCGAATGTCCACTTGCATTTTCTACAGAAAGAGAGCTTCAGAACTGCTCAATCAAAAGTAAGGTTCAACTCTGTTAGTTGAATGCACAGAACAGAAAGAAGTTTCACAGATTGCTTCTGTGCAGTTTTTATTTGAAAATATTCCTTTTCCACATAGGCCTCTTAGCGCCCTGAATGTCCTATTGCATTTTCTACAGAAAGAGTGTTTTCAGAACTGCTCAATCTAATGTAAGGTTAAACTCTGTTAGTTGAATGCACAGAACAGAGAGAAGTTTCACAGATTGCTTCTTTCTAGTTTTTGTTTGAAGATATTCCCTTTTCCACTATAGGCCTCTTAGCGACATGAATGTCCACTTGCATTTTCTACAGAAAGAGTGTTTCAGAAATGATCAATCAAAATTACGGTTCAACTGTGTTAGTTTAAAAAACAGAACCGTAAGAAGTTTCACAGATTGCTTCTGTGTAATTTTTATTTGAAGGTATTCCTTTTTCCACCATAGGCCTCTTAGCACCCTGAATGTCCACTTGCATTTTCTACAGAAAGGGTGTTTCAGAACTGCTCAATCAAAAGTAAGGTTGAACTCTGTTAGTTGAATGCACAGAACTGTAAGAAATTTCACAGATAGCTTCTTTGTAGTTTTTATTTGAACATATACCTTTTTCAACTATAGGCCTCTTAGCGCCCTGAATGTTCACTTGCATTTTCTGCAGAAAGAGTGTTTCATAACTGCTCAATAAAAACTACCGTTCAACTATGTTAGTTGAATGAACAGAACAGTAAGAAGTTTCGCAGATTGCTTCTGTGCAGTTTTTATTTGAAAATATTCCTTTTTCCACTGTAGGCCTCTTAGCTCCCTGAATGTCCAATTGCATTTTCTATAGAATGGGTGTTTCAGAAGTGCTCAATCAAAAGTAAGGTTCAACTCTGTTAGATGAATACAAAGAACAGAAAGAAGTTTCACACAATGCTTCTGTGTAGTTTGTATTTGAAGGTATTACTTTTTCCGCTATAAGCCTCTTAGAGCCACGAAGGTCCATTTGCATTTTCTACAGAAAGACTGTTTCAGAACTGCTCAATCAAAAGTAAGGTTCAACTCTGTTAGTTGAATGCACAGAGCAGAAAGAAGTTTCACAGATTGCTTCAGTGTAGCTTTTGTTTGAAGACATTACTTTTTCTACTATGGGCCTCTTAGCGCCATGAATGTCCACTTGCCTTTTCTACAGAAAGAGTGTTTCAGAACTGCTCAATCAAAACTAAGTTTCAACTCTGTTAGTTGAATGCACAGAACAGTAAGAAGTTTCGCAGATTGCTTCTGTGCAGTTTTTATTGGAAAATATTCCTTTTTCCACTATAGGCCTCTTCGCTCCCTGAATGTCCAATTGCATTTTCTACAGAAAGAGTGTTTCAGATATGCTCAATCAAAACTAAGGTTCAACTCTGTTAGTTGAATACACAGAACAGAAAGAAGTTTCACAGATTGCTTCTTTGTAGTTTTTGTTTTAAGATATTCCCTATTCCACTATAGGCCTCTTAGCGCCATGAATGTCCACTTGCATTTTCTACAGAAAGAGTGTTTCAGAACTGTTCAATCAAAATTAAGGTTCAACTGTGTTAGTTTAAAGAACAGAACCGTAAGAAGTTTCACAGATTGCTTCTGTGTACTTTTTATTTGAAGGTATTCCTTTTTCCACCATAGGCCTCTTAGCGCCCTGAATGTCCACTTGCATTTTCTACAGAAAGGGTGTTTCAGAACTGCTCAATCAAAAGTAAGGTTGAACTCTGTTAGTTGAATGCACAGAACTTTAAGAAGCTTCACAGATTGCTTCTTTGTAGTTTTTATTTGAAACTATACCTTTTCCAACTATAGGCCTCTTAGCGCCCTGAATGTTCACTTGCATTTTATGCAGAAAGAGTGTTTCATATCTACTCAATATAAACTAAAGTTCAACTCTGTTAGTTGAATGCACAGAACAGTAAGAAGTTTCACAGATTGCATCTGTGTGGTTTTTATTTGAAGATATTCCTTTTCCCACTATAGGCCTCTCAGCGCCCTTAATCTCCACTTGCATTTTCTACAGAAAGAGTGTTTCAGAAGTGCTCAATAAAAACTACCGTTCAACTATGTTAGTTGAATGCACAGAAGAGTAAGAAGTTTCGCAGATTGCTTCTGTGCAGTTTTTATTTGAAAATATTCCTTTTTCCACTATAGGCCTCTTAGCTCCCTGAATGTCCAATTTCATTTACTATAGAAAGGGTGTTTCAGAAGTGCTCAATCAAAAGTAAGGTTCAACTCTGTTAGATGAATGCAAAGAACAGAAAGAAATTTCACAGAATGCTTCTGTGTAGTTTGTATTTGAAGGTATTACTTTTTCAGCTATAGGCCTCTTAGCGCTCCGAAGGTCCACTTGCATTTTCTACAGAAAGAGTGTTTCAGAACTTCTCAATCAAATGTAAGGTTCAACTCCGTTAGTTGAATTCACAGAACAGAGAGAAGTTTCACAGATAGCTTCTGTGTAGTTTTTATGTGAACTTTTTCCTTTTTCCACTATAGTCCTATTAGCGCCCTGAATGTCCACTTGTATTTTCTACAGAAAGAGTGTTTCAGAACTGCTCAATCAAAACTGAGGTTCAACTCTGTTAGTTGAATGCAGAGAACAGTAAGAAGTTTCACAGATTTCTTCTGTGCAGTTTTTATTCGAAAATATTCCTTTTCCACCATAGGCCTCTTAGCGCCCTGAATGTCCAATTGCATTTTCTACAGAAAGAATGTTTCAGAACTGCTCAATCAAAAGTAAGGTTAAAGTCTGTTAGTTGAATGCACAGAACAGAAAGAAGTTTCACAGAATGCTTCTGTGTAGTTTTTATTTGAAGATATTCCTTTTTCTACTATGGGCCTCTTAGCGCCATGAATGTCCACTTGAATTTTCTACAGAAAGAGTGTTTCAGAACTGCTCAATCAAAACTAAGGTTCAACTCTGTTAGTTGAATGCACAGAACAGAGAGAAGTTTCACAGATATCTTCTGTGAAGTTTTTATTTGAACTTATTCCTTTTTCCACTATAGGCCTCATAGCGCCCTGAATGTCCACTTGTATTTTCTACAGAAAGAGTGTTTCAGAACTGCTCAATCAAAACTAAGGTTCAACCCTGTTAGTTGAATGCACAGAACAGAAAGAAGTTTCACAGATTGCTTCTTTGTAGTTTTTATTTGAAGATATTCCCTTTTCCACTATAGGCCTCTTAGCGCCATGAATGTCCACTTGCATTTTCTACAGAAAGAGTGTTTCAGAACTGTTCAATCAAAATTAAGGTTCAACAGTGTTAGTTTAAAGAACAGAACCGTAAGAAGTTTCACAGATTGCTTCTGTGTAGTTTTTATTTGAAGGTATTCCTTTTTCCACCTTAGGCCTCTTTGCGCCCTGAATGTCCACTTGCATTTTCTACAGAAAGGGTGTTTCAGAACTGCTCAATCAAAAGTAAGGTTCAACTCCGTTAGTTGAATGCACAGAACAGAGAGAAGTTTCACAGATAGCTTCTGTGTAGTTTTTATGTGAACTTTTTCCTTTTTCCACTATAGTCCTCTTAGCACCCTGAATGTCCACTTGTATTTTCTACAGAAAGAGTGTTTCAGAACTGCTCAATCAAAACTGAGGTTCAACTCTGTTAGTTGAATGCACAGAACAGTAAGAAGTTTCACAGATTTCTTCTGTGCAGTTTTTATTTGAAAATGTTCCTTTTCCACTGTAGGCCTCTTAGCGCCCTGAATGTCCAATTGCATTTTCTACAGAAAGAGAGTTTCAGAACTGCTCAATCAAAAGTAAGGTTAAACACTGTTAGTTGAATGCACAGAACAGAAAGAAGTTTCACAGAATGCTTCTGTGTAGTTTTTATTTGAAGGTATTACTTTTTCCGCTATAGGCCTCTTAGCGCTCCGAAGGTCCACTTGCATTTTCTGCAGAAAGAGTGTTTCCGAAATTCTCAATCAAAAGTAATTTTCAACTCTGTTAGTTGAATGCACAGAACAGAAAGAAGTTTCACAGATTGCTTCTGTGTAGTTTTTGTTTGAAGATATTCCTTTTTCTACTATGGGCCTCTTAGCGCCATGAATGTCCACTTGCATTTTCTGCAGAAAGAGTGTTTCAGAGCTGCTCAATCAAAACTAAGGTTCAACTCTGTTAGTTGAATGCACACAACAGAGAGAAGTTTCACAGATATATTCTGTGTAGTTTTTATTTGAACTTATTCCTTTTTCCACTATAGGCCTCTTAGCGCCCTGGACGTCCACTTGTATTTTCTAAAGAAAGAGTGTTTCAGAACTGCTCAATCAAAATTAAGGTTCAACTGTGTTAGTTGAAAGAACAGAACCGTAAGTTGTTTCACAGATTGCTTCTGTGTAGTTTTTATTTGAAGGTATTCCTTTTTCCACCATAGGCCTCTTAGCGCCCTGAATGTCCACATGCATTTTCTACAGAAAGGGTGTTTCAGAACTGCTCAATCAAAAGTAAGGTTGAACTCTGTTAGTTGAATGCACAGAAATGTAAGAAGTTGCACAGATAGCTTCTTTGTACTTTTTATTTGAACATATAACTTTTTCAACTATTGGCCTCTTAGCGCCCTGAATGTTCACTTGCTTTTTCTGCAGAAAGAGTGTTTCATAACTGCTCAATATAAACTAAGGTTCAACTCTGTTAGTTGAATGCACAGAACAGTAAGAAGTTTCACAGATTGCTTCTGTGTAGTTTTTATTTGAACATATTCATTTTTACGCTATAGGACTCTTAGCGCCCTGAATGTTCGCTTGCATTTTCTACAGAAAGATTGTTTCAGAACTGCTCAATAATAACTAAGGTTCAACTCTGTTAGTTGAATGCACAGAACAGTAAGAAGTTTCACAGATTGCTTCTGTGTGGTTTTTATTGGAAGATATTCCTTTTCCCACTATAGGCCTCTCAGCGCCCTGAATGTCCACTTGCATTTCCTACAGAAAGAGTGTTTCAGAACTGCTCAAAAAAACTGCCGTTCAGCTATGTTAGTTGAATGCAGAGAACAGTAAGATGTTTCGCAGATTGCTTCTGTGCAGTTTTTATTGAAAATATTCCTTTTTCCACTCTAGGCCTCTTAGCACCCTGAATGACCAATTGCATTTTCTATAGAAAGGGTGTTTCAGAAGTGCTCAATCAAAAGTAAGGTTCAACTCTGTTAGATGAATGCAAAGAACAGAAAGAAGTTTCACAGAATGCTTCTGTGTAGTTTGTATTTGAAGGTATTATTTTTCCGCTATAGGCCTCGTAGCGCTCCGAAGGTCCACTTGCATTTTCTACAGAAAGAGTGTTTCAGAACTTCTCAATCAAATTAAGTTCAACTCCGTTTGTTGAATGCACAGAACAGAGAGAAGTTTCACAGATAGCTTCTGTGTAGTTTTTATGTGAAAATTTTCCTTTTTCCACTGTAGTCGTCTTAGCGCCCTGAATGTCCACATGTATTTTCTACAGAAAGAGTGTTTCAGAACTGCTCAATCAAAACTGAGGTTCAACTCTGTTAGTTGAAGGCATAGAACAGTAAGAAGTTTCACAGATTTCTTCTGTGCAGTTTTTATTTCAAAATATTCCTATTCCACTATAGGCCTCTTAGCGCCCAGAATGTCCAATTGCATTTTCTACAGAAAGAGTGTTTCAGAACTGCTCAATCAAAACTTAGGTTCAACTCTGTTAGTTGAATGCACAGAACAGAAAGAAGTTTCACAGAATGCTTCTGTGTAGTTTTTATTTGAAGATATTACTTTTTTCGCTGTAGGCCCCATAGCGCTCCGAAGGTCCACTTGCATTTTCTACAGAAAGAGTGTTTCAGAACTGCTCAATGAAAAGTAAGGTTCAACTCTGTTAGTTGAATGCACAGAAAGAAGGAAGTTTCACAGATTGCTTCTGTGTAGTTTTTGTTTGAAGATATTCCTTTTTCTACTATGGGCCTCTTAGCGCCATGAATGTCCACTTGCATTTTCTACAGAAAGAGGGTTTCAGAACTGCGCAATAAAAACTAAGGTTCAACTCTGTTAGTTGAATGCACAGAACAGAAAGAAGTTTCACAGATATCTTCTGTGTAGTTTTTATTTGAAGATATTACTTTTTCTGCTGTAGGCCTCTTGGCGCTCCGAATTTCCACTTGCATTTTCTACAGAAAGAGTGTTTCAGAACTGCTCAATCAAAAGTAAGGTTCAACTCTGTTAGTTGAATGCACAGAACAGAAAGAAGTTTCACAGATTGCTTTTTTGTAATTTTTTTGTAGATATTCCTTTTTCTACTATGGGCCTCTTAGCGCCATGAATGTCCACTTGCATTTTCTACAGAAAGTGTGTTTCACAACTGTTCAATCAAAATTAAGGTTCAACTCTGTTAGTTTAAAGAACAGAACAGTAAGAAGTTTCACAGATTGCTTCTGTGTAGTTTTTATTTGAACGTATTCATTTATCCGCTATAGGCCTCTTAACGCCCTGAATGTCCACTTGCATTTTCTACAGAAAGAGTGCTTCAGAACTGCCAAATAAAAACTACCGTTCAACTATGTTAGTTGAATGCACAGAACAGTAAGAAATTTCGCAGATAGCTTCTGTGCAGTTTTAATTTGAAAATATTCCTTTTTCCACTATAGGCCTCTTAGCTCCCTGAATGTCCAATTGCATTTTCTATAGAAAGGGTGTTTCAGAAGTGCTCAATCAATGGTAAGGTTCAACTCTGTTAGGTGAATGCAAAGAACCGAAAGAAGTTTCATAGAATGCTTCTGTGTAGTTTTTATTTGAAGTTATTACTTTTTCCGCTATAGGCCTCTTAGCGCTCCGAATCTCCACTTGCATTTTCTACAGAAAGAGTGTTTCAGAACTGCTCAATCAAAAGTAAGGTTCAACTGTGTTGGTTGAATGCACAGAACAGAAAGAAGTTTCACAGATTGTTTCTGTGTAGTTTTTGTTTGAAGATATTCCTTTTTCTACTATGGGCCTCTTTGCGCCATGAATGTCCACTTGCATTTTCTTCAGAAAGAGTGTTTCAGAACTGCTCAATCAAAACTAAGGTCCAACCCTGTTAGTTGAATGCACAGAACAGAGAGATGTTTCACAGATATCTTCTGTTTAGTTTTTATTTGAACTTATTCCTTTTTCAACTGTAGGCCTCTTAGCGCCCTGAATGTCCACTTGTATTTTCTACAGAAAGAGGGTTTCAGAACTGCTCAATCAAAACTAAGGTTCAACTCTGTTAGTTGAATGCACAGAACAGTAAGAAGTTTCACAGATAGCTTCTTTGTAGTTTTTATTTGAAGATACTCCATTTTCCACTATACGCCTCTTAGCGCCATGAATGTCCACTTGCATTTTCTACAGAAAGAGTGTTTCAGAACTTTTCAATCAAAATTAAGGTTCAACTGTGTTAGTTTAAAGAAGGGAACCGTAAGAAGTTTCACAGATTGCTTCTGTGTAGTTTTTATAGAAAGTTATTACTTTTTCCACCATAGGCCTATTAGCGCCCTGAATGTCCACTTGTATTTTCTACAGAAAGTGTGTTTCAGAACTGCTCAATCAAAAGTAAGGTTGAACTCTGTTAGTTGAATGCACAGAACTGTAAGAAGTTTCACAGATAGCTTCTTTGTAGTTTTTATTTGAACATATACCTTTTTCAACTATAGGCCTCTTAGCCCCTGAATGTTCACTTGCATTTTCTGCAGAAAGATTGTTTCATAACTGCTCAATATAAACTAAGGTTCAACTCTGTTTGTTGAATGCACAGAACAGTAAGAAGTTTCACAGATTGCTTCTGTGTAGTTTTTATTTCAACATATTCATTTTTCCGCTGTAGGCCTCTTAGCGCCCTGAATGTTCACTTGCATTTTCTACAGAAAGATTGTTTCAGAAATGCTCAATAATAACTAAGGTTCAACTCCGTTAGTTGAATGCTCAGAACAGTAAGAAGTTTCACAGTTTGCTTCTGTGTGGTTTTTATTTGAAGATATTCCTTTTCCCACTATAGGCCTCTCAGCGCCCTGAATATCCACTTGCATTTTCTACAGAAAGAGTGTTTCAGAACTGCTCAATAAAAACTACCGTTCAACTATGTTAGTTGAATGCACAGAACAGAAAGAAGTTTCGCAGATTGCTTCTGTGCAGTTTTTATTTGAAAATATTCCTTTTTCCACTATAGGACTCTTAGCTCCCTGAATGTCCAATTGCATTTTCTATAGAACGGGTGTTTCAGAAGTGCTCAATCAAAAGTAAGTTTCAACCCTGTTAGATGAATGCAAAGAACAGAAAGAAGTTTCACAGAATGCTTCTGTGTAGTTTCTATTTGAAGGTATTACTTTTTCCGCTATAGGCCTCTTGGCGCTACGAAGATCCACTTGCATTTTCTACAGAAAGTGTGTTTCAGAACTTCTCAATCAAAAGTAAGGTTCAACTCCGTTAGTTGAATGCACAGAACAGAGAGAAGTTTAACAGATAGGTTCTGTGTAGTTTATATGTGAACTTTTACCTTTTTCCACTATAGTCCTGTTAGCGCCCTGAATGTCCCCTTGTATTTTCTACAGAAAGAGTGTTTCAGAACTGCTCAATCAAAACTGAGGTTGAACTCTGTAGGTTGAATGCACAGAACAGTAAGAAGTTTCGCAGATTGTTTCTGTGCAGTTTTTATTTGAAAATATTCCTTTATCCACTATAGGCCTCTTAGCTCCCTGAATGTCCAATTGCATTTTCTATAGAAAGGGTGTTTCAGAAGTGCTCAATCAAAAGTAAGGTTCAACTCTGTTAGATGAATGCAAATAACAGAAAGAAGTTTCACAGAATGCTTCTGTGTAGTTTGTATTTGAAGGTATTACTTTTTCCGCTATACGCCTCTTAGCGCTCCGAAGGTCCAATTGCATTTTCTACAGAAGGAGTGTTTCACAACTTCTCAATAAACAGTAAGGTACAAATCCGTTAGTTGAATGCAGAGAACAGAAAGAAGTTTCACAGATAGCTTCTGTGTAGTTTTTAAGTGAACTTTTTCCTTTTTCCACTATAGTCCTCTTAGCGCCCTGAATGTCCACTTGTATTTTCTACAGAAAGAGTGTTTCAGAAATGCTCAATCCAAACTGAGGTTCAACTCTCTTAGTTGAATGCACAGAACAGTAAGAAGTTTCACAGATTTCTTCTGTGAAGTTTTTATTTGAAAATATTAATTTTCCACTATAGGCCTCTTAGTGCCCAGAATGTCCAATTGCATTTTCTACAGAAAGAGTGTTTCAGAACTGCTCAATCAAAAGTAAGGTTACACGCTGTTAGTTGAATGCACAGAATAGAAAGAATTTTCACAGAATGCTTCTGTGTAGTTTTTATTGGAAGATATTACTTTTTCCGCTACAGGCCTCTTAGCGCTCCGAAGGTCCAATTGCATTTTCTACAGAAAGAGTGTTTCAGAACTGCTCAATCAAAAGTAAGGTTCAAATCTGTTAGTTGAATGCACAGAACAGAAAGAAGTTTCACAGATTGCTTCAGTGTAGTTTTTGTTTGAAGATATTCCTTTTTTTGCTATGGGCCTCTTAGCGCCATGAATGTCCACTCGCATTTTCTACAGAAAGAGAGTTTCAGAACTGCTCAATCAAAACTAAGGTTCAATTCTGTTAGTTGAATGCACAGAACAGAGAGAACTTTCACAGATATCTTCTGTGTAGTTTTTATTTGAACTTATTCCTTTTTCCACTATAGGCCTCTTAGCGCCCTGAATGTCCACTTGTATTTTCTACGGAAATAGTGTTTCAGAACTGCTCAATCAAAACTAAGGTTCAACTCTGTTAGTTGAATGCACAGAACAGAAAGAAGTTTCACAGATTTCTTCTTTGTAGTTTTTGTTTGAAGATACCCCTTTTCCACTATAGGCCTCTTGGCGCCATGAATGTCCACTTTCATTTTCTACAGAAAGAGAGTTTCAGAACTCTTCAATCAAAATAAAGGTTCAACTGTGTTAGTTTAAAGAACAGAACCGTAAGAAGTTTCACAGATTGCTTCTGTGTGGTATTTATTTGAAGATATTCCTTTTCCCACTATCGGCCTCTCAGCGCTCTGAATGTCCACTTGCATTTTCTACAGAAAGAGTGTTTCAAAACTGCTCAATAAAAACTACCGTTCAACTATGTTAGTTGAAGGCACAGAACAGTAAGATGTTTCGCAGATTGATTCTGTGCAGTTTTTATTGGAAAATATTCCTTTTTCCACTTTAGGCCTCTTAGCTCCCTGAATGTCCAATTGCATTTTCTATAGAAAGGGTGTTTCAGAAGTGCTCAATCAAAAGTAAGGTTCAACTCTGTTAGATGAATGCAAAGAACAGAAAGAAGTTTCACAGAATGATTCTGTGTAGTTTGTATTTGAAGGTATTTCTTTTTCTGCTATAGGCCTCTTAGCGCTCCGAAGGTGCACTTGCATTTTCTTCAGAAAGAGTGTTTCAGAACTTCTCAATCAAAAGTAAGGTTCAACTCCATTAGTTAAACGCAGAGAACAGAGAGAAGTTTCACAGACAGATTCTGTGTAGTTTTTATGTGAACATTTTCCTTTTTCCACTATAGTCCTCTTAGCGCCATGAATGTCCACTTGCATTTTCTACAGAAAGAGTGTTTCAGAACTGTTCAATCAAAATTAAAGTTCAACTGTGTTAGTTTAAAGAACAGAACCGTAAGAAGTTTCACAGATTGCTTCTGTGTAGTTTTTATTTGAAGGCATTCCTTTTTCCACCATAGGCCTCATAGCGCCCTGAAGTCCACTTGCGTTTACTACAGAAAGGGTTTTTCAGAACTGCTCAATCAAAAGTAAGGTTGAACTCTGTTAGTTGAATGCACAGAACTGTAAGAAGTTTCACAGATAGCTTCTTTGTAGTTTTTATTTGAACTTATATCTTTTTCAACTATAGGCCTCTTAGCGCCATGAATGTTCACTTGCATTTTCTGCAGAAAGTGTGTTTCATAACTGCTCAATATAAACTAAGGTTCAACTCTGTTTGTTGAATGCACAGAACAGTTAGGAGTTTCACAGATTGCGTCTGTGTAGTTTTTATTTGAACATATTCATTTTTCCACTATAGGCCTATTAGCGCCCTGAATGTTCACTTGCATTTTCTACAGAAAGAGTGTTTCAGAAATGCTCAATAAAAACTAAGGTTCAACTCTGTTAGTTGAATGCACAGAACAGTAAGAAGTTACACAGATTGCTTCTGTGTGGTTTTTATTTGAAGATATTCCTTTTCCCACTATAGGCCTCTCAGCGCCCTGAATGTCCACTTGCATTTTCTACAGAAAGAGTGTTTCAGAGCTTCTCAATCAAAAGTAAGGTTGAACTCCGTTAGTTGAATGCACACAACAGGGAGAAGTTTCACAGATAGCTTCTGTGTAGTTTTTATGTGAACTTCTTCCTTTTTCCACTATAGTCCTCTTAGCGCCCTGAATGTCCATTTGTATTTTCTACAGAAAGAGTGTTCAGAACTGCTCAATCAAAACTGAGGTTCAACTCTGTTAGTTGAATGCACAGAACAGTAAGGAGTTCCACAGATTTGTTCTGTGCAGTTTTTATTTGAAAATATTCCTTTTCCACTATAGGCCTCTTAGCGCCCTGAAAGTCCAATTGCATTTTTTACTGAAAGAGTGTTTCAGAACTGCTCTATCAAAGGTAAGATTAAACTCTGTTAGTTCAATGCACAGAACAGAAAGAAGTTTCACAGAATGCTTCTGTGTAGTTTTTAGTTGAAGATATTTCTTTTTCCGCTATAGGCCTCTTAGCGCTCCGAATGTCCACTTGCATTTTCTACAGAAAGAGTGTTTCAGAACTGCTCAATCAAAAGTAAGGTTCAAATCTGTTAGTTGAATGCACAGAACAGAAAGAAGTTTCACAGATTGCTTCTGTGTAGTTTTTGTTTGAAGATATTCCTTTTTCTGCTGTGGGCCTCTTAGCGCCATGAATGTCCACTTGCATTTTCTACAGAAAGAGAGTTTCAGAACTGCTCAATCAAAACTAAGCTTCAACTCTGTTAGTTGAATGCACAGAACAGAGAGAAGTTTCACAGATATCTTCTGTGTAGTTTTTATTTGAACTTATTCCTTTTTCCACTATAGGCCCCTTAGCGCCCTGAATGTCCACTTGTATTTTCTACGGAAAGATTGTTTCAGAACTGCTCAATCAAAACTAAGGTTCAACTCTGTTAGTTGAATGCACAGAACAGAAAGAAGTTTCACAGATTGCTTCCTTGTAGTTTTTGTTTGAAGATATTCCCTTTTCCACTATAGGCCTCTCAGCGCCCAGAATGTCGACTTGCATTTTCTACAGAAAGAGTGTTTCAGAACTGCTCAATAAAAACTACCGTTCAACTATTTTAGTTGAATGCACAGAACAGAGAGAAGTTTCAGAGGTAGCTTCTGTGTAGTTTTTATGTGAACTTATTACTTTTTCCACTATAGGCCTCTTAGCGCCCTGAAAGTCCACTTGCATTTTCTACAGAAAGAGTGTTTCAGAACTGCTCAATCAAAAGTAAGGTTCAACTCTGTTAGTTGAATGCACAGAACAGAAAGAAGTTTCACAGATTGCTTCTGTGTAGTTTTTGTTTGAAGATATTCCTTTTTCTACTATGAACTTCTTAGCGCCATGAATGTCCACTTGTATTTTCTACAGAAAGAGTGTTTCAGAACTCCTCAATCAAAACTAAGATTCAACTCTGTTAGTTGAATACACAGAACATTGAGAAGTTTCACAGATATCTTCTGTGTAGTTTTTATTTGAACTCATTCCTTTTTCCACTGTAGGCCTCTTAGCGCCCTGAATGTCCACTTGTATTTTCTACAGAAAGAGTGTTTCAGAACTGCTCAATCAAAAGTAAGGTTCAACTCTGTTAGTTGAATGCACAGAACAGAAAGCAGGTTCACAGATTGCTTCTTTGTAGTTTTTGTTGGAAGATATTACCTTTTCCACTATAGGCCTCTTAGCGCCTTGAATGTCCACTTGCATTTTCTACACAAAGAGTGTTTCAGAACTGTTCAATCAAAATTAAGGTTCAACTGTGTTAGTTTAAAGAACAGAACCGTAAGAATTTTCACAGATTGCTTCTGTGT
The DNA here is from genome assembly GCF_006542625.1 of Nomascus leucogenys. Classification (NCBI taxonomy): domain Eukaryota; kingdom Metazoa; phylum Chordata; class Mammalia; order Primates; family Hylobatidae; genus Nomascus; species Nomascus leucogenys. Next base: position 7,931 of record NW_022096553.1, on the reverse strand, counting down.
CGTTTTTATTTGAAGGTCTTCCTTTTTCCACCATAGGCCTCTTAGCGCCCTGAATGTCCACTTGCATTTTCTACAGAAAGGGTGTTTCAGAACTGCTCAATCAAATGTAAGGTTGAAATCTGTCAGTTGAATGCACAGAACTGTAAGAAGTTTCACAGATAGCTTCTTTGTAGTTTTTATTTATACATATACTTTTTCAACTATAGGCCTCTTAGCGCCCTGAATGTTCACTTGCATTTTCAGCAGAAAGAGTGTTTAATAACTGCTCAATAATAACTAAGGTTCAACTCTGTTAGTTGAATGCACAGAACAGTAAGAATTTTCACAGATTGCTTCTGTGTGGTTTTTATTTGAAGATATTCCTTTTCCCACTATAGGCCTCTCAGCGCCCTGAATGTCCACTTGCATTTTCTACGGAAAGAGTGTTTCAGAACTGCTCAATAAAAACTGAGGTTCAACTCTGTTAGTTGAATGCACAGAACAGTAAGAAGTTTCACAGATTTCTTCTGTGCAGTTTTTATTTGAAAATATTCCTTTTCCACTATAGGCCTCTTAGCGCACTGAATGTCCAATTGCATTTTCTACAGAAAGAGTGTTTCAGAACTGCACAATCAAAAGTAAGGTTCAACTCTGTTAGTTGAATGCACAGAACAGAAAGAAGTTTCACAGATAGCTTCTGTGTAGTTTTTATGTGAACTTTTTCCTTTTTCCACTATAGTCCTCTTAGCGCCCTGAATGTCCACTTGTATTTTCTACAGAAAGAGTGTTTCAGAACTGCTCAATCAAAACTGAGGTTCAACTCTGTTAGTTGAATGCACAGAACAGTAAGAAGTTTCACAGATTTCTTCTGTGCAGTTTTTATTTGAAAATATTCCTTTTCCACTATAGGCCTCTTAGCGCCCTGAATGTCCACTTGCATTTTCTACAGAAAGAGTTTTTCAGAACTGCTCAATCAAAACTAAGGTTAAACTCTGTTAGTTGAATGCACAGAACAGAAAGAAGTTTCACAGAATGATTCTGTGTAGTTTTTATTTGAAGATATTTCTTTATCCGCTATAGGCCTCTTAGCGTTCCGAATGTCCACTTGCATTTTCTACAGAAAGAGTGTTTCAGAACTGCTCAATCAAAAGTAAGGTTCAACTCTGTTAGTTGAATGCACAGAACAGAAAGAAGTTTCACAGATTGCTTCTGTGTAGTTTTTGTTTGAAGATATTCCTTTATCTACCATGGGCCTCTTAGCGCCATGAATGTCCACTTGCATTTTCTACAGAAGGAGAGTTTCAGAACTGCTCAATCAAAACTAAGGTTCAAAACTGTTAGTTGAATGCACAGAACAGAGAGAAGTTTCACACATATCTTCTGTGTAGTTTTTATTTGAACTTATTCCTTTTTCCACTATAGTCCTCTTAGCGCCCTGAATGTCCACTTGTATTTTCTACAGAAAGAGTGTTTCAGAACTGCTCAATCAAAACTGAGGTTCAACTCTGTTAGTTGAATGCACAGAACAGAAAGAATTATCACAGATTGCTTGTTTATAGTTTTTGTTTGAAGATATTCCCTTTTCCACTATAAGCCTCTTAGCGCCATGAATGTCGACTTGCATTTTCTACAGAAAGAGTGTTTCAGAACTGTTCAACCAAAATTAAGGTTCAACTGTGTTAGTTTAAAGAACAGAACCGTAAGAAGTTTCATAGATTGCTTCTGTGTAGTTTTTATTTGAAGGTATTCCTTTTTCCACCACAGGCCCTTAGCGCCCTGAATGTCCACTTGCATTTTCTACAGAAAGGGTGTTTCAGAACTGCTCAATCAAAAGTAACTTGAACTCTGTTAGTTGAATGCACAGAACTGTAAGAAGTTTCACAGATAGCTTCTTTGTAGTTTTTATTTCAACATATAACTTTTCAACTATGGCCTCTTAGCGCCCTGAATGTTCACTTGCATTTTCTGCAGAAAGAGTGTTTCATAACTGCTCAATATAAACTAAGGTTCAACTCTGTTAGTTGAATGCACAGAACAGTAAGAAGTTTCACAGATTGCTTCTGTGTGGTTTTTATTTGAACATATTCATTTTTCTGCTATAGGCCTCTTAGCGCCCTGAATGTTCACTTGCATTTTCTACAGAAAGAGTGTTTGAGAACTGCTCAATAATAACTAAGTTTCAACTCTGTTAGTCGAATGCACAGAACAGTAAGAAGTTTCGCAGATTGCTTCTGTGAAGTTTTTATTTGAAAATATTAGTTTTTCCGCTATAGGCCTCTTAGCTCCCTGAATGTCCAATTGCATTTTCTATAGAAAGGTTGTTTCAGAAGTGCTCATTCAAAAGTAAGGTTCAACTCTGTTAGATGAATGCAAAGAACAGAAAGAAGTTTCACAGAATGCTACTGTGTAGTTTGTATTTGAAGGTATTACTTTTTCCGCTAGGGCCTCTTAGCGCTCCGAAGGTTCACTTGCATTTTCTACAGAAAGAGTGTTTCAGAACTTCTCAATCAAAAGTAAGGTTCAACTCCGTTAGTTGAATGGACAGAACAGAGAGAAGTTTCACAGATAGCTTCTGTGTAGTTTTTATGTGAACTTTTTCCATTTTCCACTATAGTCCTCTTAGTGCCCTGAATGTCCACTTGTATTTTCTACAAAAAGAGTGTTTCAGAACTGCTCAATAAAAACTAAGGTTCAACTCTGTTAGTTGAATGCACAGAACAGAAAGAAGTTTCACAGATTGCTTCTTTGTAGTTTTTGTTTGAAGATATTCCCTTTTCCGCTATAGGCCTCTTAGCGCCATGAATGTCCACTTGCATTTTCTTCAGAAAGAGTGTTTCTGAACGGTTCAATCAAAATTAAGGTTCAACTGTGTTAGTTTAAAGAACAGAAGCGAAAGAAGTTTCACAGATTGCTTCTGTGTAGTTTTTATTTGAAGGTATTCCTTTTTCCACCATAGGCCTCTTAGCGCCCTGAATGTCCACTTGCATTTTCTACAGAAAGTGTGTTTCAGAACTGCTCAATCAAAAGTAAGGTTGAACTCTGTTAGATGAATGCACAGAACTGTAAGAAGTTTCACAGATAGCTTCTTTGTAGTTTTTATTTGAACATATAACTTTTTCAACTATAGGTCTCTTAGCGCCCTGAATGTTCGCTTGCATTTTCTGCAGAAAGAGTGTTTCATAACTGCTCAATATAAACTAAGGTTCAACTCTGTTCGTTGAATGCACAGAACAGAAAGAAGTTTCACAGATTGCTTCTGTGTAGTTTTTATTTGAACATATTCATTTTTCCGCTATAGTCCTCTTAGCGCCCGAATGTTCACTTGCATTTTCAACACAAAGAGTGTTTCAGAACTGCTCAATAATAACTAAGGTTCAACTCTGTTAGTTGAATGCACAGAACAGTAAGAAGTTTCACAGATTGCTTCTGTGTGGTTTTTATTTGAAGATATTCCTTTTCCCAATTTAGGCCTGTCAGCGCCCTGAATGTCCACTTGCATTTTCTACAGAAAGAGTGTTTCAGAAGTGCCAATAAAAACTACCGTTCAACTATGTTAGTTGAATGCACAGAACAGTGAGAAGTTTCGCAGATTGCTTCTGTGCAGTTTTTATTTGAAAATATTCCTTTTCCACTATAGGCCTCTTAGCGCCCGAATGTCCAATTGCATTTTCTACAGAAAGAGTCTTTCAGAACTGCTCAATCAAAAGTAAGGTTAAACTCTGTTAGTTGAATGCACAGAACAGAAAGAAGTTTCACAGAATGCTTCTGTGTAGTTTTAATTTGAAGATATTACTTTTTCCGCTGTAGGCCTCTTAGCGCTCCGAAGGTCCACTTGCATTTTCTACAGAAAGAGTGTTTCAGAACTGCTCAATCAAAAGTAAGGTTAAATTCTTTTAGTTGAATGCAAAGAACAGAAAGAAGTTTCACAGAATGCTTCTGTGTAGTTTTTATTTGAAGATTTTAATTTTTCCGCTGTGGGCCTCTTAGAGCCCGAATGTCCACTTGCATTTTCACAGAAAGAGTGTTTCAGAACTGCTCAATCAAAAGTAAGGTTCAACTCAGTTAGTTGAATGCACAGAACAGAATGAAGTTTCACAGATTCCTTCTGTGTAGTTTTTGTTTGAAGATATTCCTTTTTATACTATGGGCCTCTTAGCGCCATGAATGTCCACTTGCATTTTCTACAGAAAGAGTGTTTCAGAACTGCTCAATCAAAACTATGGTTCAACTCTGTTAGTTGAATGCACAGAACAGAGAGAAGTTTCACAGATATCTTCTGTGTAGTTTTTATTTGAACTTATTCCTTTTTCCACTATAGGCCTCTTAGCGCCCTGAATGTCCACTTGTATGTTCTACAGAAAGAGTGTTTCAGAACTGCTCAATCAAAACTAAGGTTCAACTCTGTTAGTTGAATGCACAGAACAGAAAGAAGTTTCACAGATTGCTTCTTTGTAGTTTTTGTTTGAAGATATTCCCTTTTCCACTATAGGTCCCTTAGCGCCATGAATGTCCACTTGCATTTTCTACAGAAAGAGTGTTTCAGAACTGTTCAATCAAAATTAAGGTTCAACTGTGTTAGTTTAAAGAACAGAACCGTAAGAAGTTTCTCAGATTGCTTCTGTGTAGTTTTTATTTGAGGATATTCCTTTTTCCACCATAGGCCTCTCAGCGCCCTGAATGTCCACTTGCATTTTCTACAGAAAGAGTGTTTCAAAACTACTCAATAAAAACTACCGTTCAACTATGTTAGTTGAATGCACAGAACAATAAGAAGTTTCGCAGATTGCTTCTGTGAAGTTTTTATTTGATAATATTCCTTTTTCCTCTATAGGCCTCTTAGCTCCCTGAATGTCCAATTGCATTTTCTATAGAAAGGGTGTTTCAGAAGCGCTCAATCAAAAGTGAGGTTCAACTCTGTTAGATGAATGCAAAAACAGAAAGAAGTTTCACAGAATGCTTCTGTGTAGTTTATTTGAAGTATTACTTTTTCCGCTATAGGCCTCTTAGCGCCCTGAATGTCCACTTGCATTTTCTACAGAAAGAGTGTTTCAGAACTTCTCAATCAAAAGTAAGGTTCAACTCCGTTAGTTGAATGCACAGAACAGAGAGAAGTTTCACAGATAGCTTCTGTGTAGTTTTTATGTGAACTTTTTCCTTTTTCCACTATACCTCTTAGCGCCCTGAACCACACAAAACAGAACTGCCAAAAAACGTTCAACTGTTAGAATGCACAGAACAGTAAGAAGTTTCACAACTCTGTGCTATTTAAAATATTTCACTAAGGCTCTTAGCGCCCTGAATGCACAGAAAGAGTGTCGCTCAATCAAAAGGTTCAACTCTTTGAATGCACAGAACAGAAAGAAGTTTCACAGATTCTTATTTAAATACTTTTTCCACTATAGGCCTCTTGCCTGAATGTCCACTTGCATTTTCTACAGAAAGAGTTTTCAGAACTGCTCAATCAAAAGTAAGGTTCAACTCTGTTAGTTGAATGCACAGAACAGAAAGAAGTTTCACAGATGCTTCTGTGTAGTTTTTATTTGAAGTATTCCTTTTTCTACTAGGCCTCTTAGCGCCTGAATGTCCACTTGCATTTTCTACAGAAAGAGTGTTTCAGAACTGCTCAATCAAAAGTAAGGTTCAACTCTGTTAGTTGAATGCACAGAACAGAAGAGAAGTTTCACAGATGCTTCTGTGTAGTTTTTATTTGAAATATTCCTTTTTCCACTATAGGCCTCTTAGCGCCCTGAATGTCCACTTGCATTTTCTACAGAAAGAGTGTTTCAGAACTGCTCAATCAAAACTAAGGTTCAACTCTGTTAGTTGAATGCACAGAACAGAAAGAAGTTTCACAGATTGCTTCTGTGTAGTTTTATTTGAAATATTCCTTTTTCCACTATAGGCCTCTTAGCGCCTGAATGTCCACTTGCATTTTCTACAGAAAGAGTGTTTCAGAACTGCTCAATCAAAAAAGGTTCAACTCTGTTAGTTGAACACAGAACAGTAAGAAGTTTCACAGATTGCTTCTGTGTAGTTTTTATTTGAAGTATTCCTTTTTCCACTATAGGCCTCTTAGCGCCCTGAATGTCCACTTGCATTTTCTACAGAAAGAGTGTTTCAGAACTGCTCAATCAAAATAAGGTTCAACTCTGTTAGTTGAATGCACAGAACGTAAGAAGTTTCACAGATATTTCTTGTAGTTTTTATTTGAAATATTCCTTTTTCCACTATAGGCCTCTTAGCGCCCTGAATGTCCACTTGCATTTTCTACAGAAAGAGTGTTTCAGAACTGCTCAATCAAAAGTAAGGTTCAACTCTGTTAGTTGAATGCACAGAACAGTAAGAAGTTTCACAGATGCTTCTTGTAGTTTTATTTGAACATTTATTTTTCCGCTATAGGCCTCTTAGCGCCTGAATGTCACTTGCATTTTCTACAGAAGGAGTGTTTCACAACTTCTCAATAAACAGTAAGGTACAATCCGTTAGTTGAATGCAGAGAACAGAAAGAAGTTTCACAGATAGCTTCTGTGTAGTTTTTAAGTGAACTTTTTCCTTTATCCACTATAGGCCTCTTAGCGCCCTGAATGTCCACTTGTATTTTCTACAGAAAGAGTGTTTCAGAAATGCTCAATCCAAACTGAGGTTCAACTCTCTTAGTTGAATGCACAGAACAGTAAGAAGTTTCACAGATTTCTTCTGTGAAGTTTTTATTTGAAAATATTAATTTTCCACTATAGGCCTCTTAGTGCCCAGAATGTCCAATTGCATTTTCTACAGAAAGAGTGTTTCAGAACTGCTCAATCAAAAGTAAGGTTACACGCTGTTAGTTGAATGCACAGAATAGAAAGAATTTTCACAGAATGCTTCTGTGTAGTTTTTATTGAAGATATTACTTTTTCCGCTATAGGCCTCTTAGCGCTCCGAAGGTCCAATTGCATTTTCTACAGAAAGAGTGTTTCAGAACTGCTCAATCAAAAGTAAGGTTCAAATCTGTTAGTTGAATGCACAGAACAGAAAGAAGTTTCACAGATTGCTTCAGTGTAGTTTTTGTTTGAAGATATTCCTTTTTGCTATGGGCCTCTTAGCGCCATGAATGTCCACTGCATTTTCTACAGAAAGAGAGTTTCAGAACTGCTCAATCAAAACTAAGGTTCAATTCTGTTAGTTGAATGCACAGAACAAGAGAACTTTCACAGATATCTTCTGTGTAGTTTTTATTTGAACTTATTCCTTTTTCCACTATAGGCCTCTTAGCGCCCTGAATGTCCACTTGTATTTTCTACGGAAATAGTGTTTCAGAACTGCTCAATCAAAACTAAGGTTCAACTCTGTTAGTTGAATGCACAGAACAGAAAGAAGTTTCACAGATTCTTCTTCTTGTAGTTTTTGTTTGAAGATACCTTTTCCACTATAGGCCTCTTAGCGCCATGAATGTCCACTTTCATTTTCTACAGAAAGAGAGTTTCAGAACTCTCAATCAAAATAAAGGTTCAACTGTGTTAGTTAAAGAACAGAACCGTAAGAAGTTTCACAGATTGCTTCTGTGTGGTATTTATTTGAAGATATTCCTTTTCCCACTATCGGCCTCTCAGCGCTCTGAATGTCCACTTGCATTTTCTACAGAAAGAGTGTTTCAAACTGCTCAATAAAAACTACCGTTCAACTATGTTAGTTGAATGCACAGAACAGTAAGATGTTTCGCAGATTGATTCTGTGCAGTTTTTATTGAAAATATTCCTTTTTCCACTTTAGGCCTCTTAGCTCCCTGAATGTCCAATTGCATTTTCTATAGAAAGGGTGTTTCAGAAGTGCTCAATCAAAAGTAAGGTTCAACTCTGTTAGATGAATGCAAAGAACAGAAAGAAGTTTCACAGAATGATTCTGTGTAGTTTGTATTTGAAGGTATTTCTTTTTCTGCTATAGGCCTCTTAGCGCTCCGAATGCACTTGCAT
>NW_022096552.1:0-28267 GCF_006542625.1 Nomascus leucogenys | reverse complement strand
AGAACAGAAAGTTTAATAGAATGCTTCTGGATAGTTTGTATGGGAAGATATTTCGTTTTTCACCACAGGCCTCAATACTTTCCAAATGTCCAGTTACAAATTCTACAAAAAGTGTGTTTCAACACTGCTCAGTCAAAACAAAGGTTCAACTATGTTAGATGAATGCACAGATCAGAAAGATGTTTCATTGAATGCTTCTGTGTAGTTTTTGTTGGAAGATATTACCTTTCTCACCATAGGCCTCAAGGCGCTCCAAAAGTCCATTGCAGATTCCACAGAAAGAGTGTTTCCCAAACTGCTCAATCAAAACATATGTTCATCTCTGTAAGATGTATGCACAGAACAGAAAAGAAGTTTCACACAATCTTTCTTGTAGTTATCATGGGAAGATATTTCGTTTTTACCATAGGCCCCAATGGCCGCTCCAAATGTCCATTTACAGATTCTACAAAAAGAGTGTTTCAAACTGCTCAGTCAAAAGAAACTTTCAACACTGTTAGATGAATGCACAGATCAGAAAGAAGTTTCACAGAATGCTTTTGTGTTGTTCTTATTTGAAGATATTTCCTTTTTCATCAGTGGCAGCAAAGCGCTCCAAATGCCCACTTGCAGATTCTACAAAAAGAGTGTTTCAAAACTGCTCAATCAAAAGAAAGGTTCTTCTCTATGAGATAAACGCACAGAACAGAAAGAAGTTAAACAGACTGCTTCTGGGTAGTATTTGTTGTTAGATACTTCGTTTCTCACCATAGGACTCAATGCTCTCCAAATGTCTCCTTGGAGATTGTAGAAAAAGGGCGTTTCAAAACTGCTCAGTCAAAAGTAAGGTTCAACTCTGTTAGATGAAGGCACCATTCAGAAAGAAGTTTCACAGAATGCTTCTCTGTAGTTTTTATTTGAACATATTTCCTTTTTCACTATACGCCTCATAGCGCTCCAAATGTCCACTTGCAGATTCTACAAAAACATTGTTTCAGTCAATGAAAGTTTCAATTCTTTTTGGTGAATGCACAGATCAGAAAGAAGTTTCACAGAATGCTTCTATGTAGTTTTTATTTGAAGTATTTCCTTTTTCTCCATAGGCCTCATAGACCTCCAAATGTCCACTTGCAGAATCTACAAAAGAGTGTTTCAAAACTACTCAGTCAAAAGAAAAGTACTTCCCTGTGAGATAAACTCACAGAACAGAAAGAAGTTTAACAGATTGCTTCTGTGTAATTTTTATGGGAAGATATTTCGTTTTTCACCCTAGGCCTCAATGCTCTCCAAATGTCCACTTGCAGATTCTATGAAAAAGTGTTTCAACACTGTTCAATCAAAAGAAATGTTCAACTTTGTTAGATGAATGCACAGATCAGAAAGATGTTTCATTGAATGCTTCTGTGTAGTTTTTGTTGGAAGATATTTCGTTTCTCACCATAGGCCTCAAAGTGTTACAAACGTCCACTTGCATATTGTACAAAAAGTGTTTCAAAACTGCTCAGTCAAAAGAAAGTTTCAACTCTGTTAGATGAACGCACAGATCAGAAGGAATTTTCACAGAATGCTTCTTTGTAGTTTTCATTGGAAGATATTTCCTTTTTCACCATAGGCCTCTAAACGCTGCAAGTGTCCACTTGCAGATTCTACAAAAAGACCGTTTCAAAACTGCACAATCAAAAGAAAGGTTCTTCTCTGTGAGATGAACACACAGAAGAAAAAGAAGTTTAACAGAATGCTTCTGGGTAGTTTTTATGGGAAGATACTTCGTTTCTTATCGTACGCCTCAGTGCTCTCCAAATGTCTACTTGGAGATTCTAGAAAAAGAGTGTTTCAAAACTGCTCAGTCAAAAGAAATGTTCAACTCGGTTAGATGAATGCACAGATCAGAAAGAAGTTGCACAGAATGCTTCTGTGTAGTTTTTATTTGAAGATATGTCCTTTTTCAACGTAGGCCACAAAGTGCTCCAAATGTGCACTTGCAGATTCTACAAAAAGAGTGTTTTAAAACTGCTCTGTCAAAAGAAAGGATCAACTCTGTTAGATGAATGCACCAGTCAGAAAGATGTTTCACTGAATGCCTCTGTGTAGTTTTTATTTGAAGATATTTCCTTTTTCACCACAGGCCTCAAAGCCCTCCAAATGTCCACTTGCAGCTTCTACAAAAAGAGTGTTTCAAAACTGCTCAGTCAAGAGAAATGTTCTCCTCTGTGAGATGAATGCACAGAACAGAAAGAAGTTTAACAGAATGCTTCCGTGTAGTTTTTATGGGAAGATATTTCTTTTTTCACCATAGTCCTCAATACTTTCCAAATGTCCAGTTACAAACTCTACAAAAAGTGTTTCAACACTGCTTACTCAAAAGAAAGGTTCAACTCTGTTAGATGAATGCACAGATCAGAAACATGTTTCATTAAATGCTTCTGTGTAGTTTTTGTTGGAAGATATTACCTTTCTCACCATAGGCCTCAAAGCGCTCCACTTGTCCACTTGCAGATTCCACAAAAAGAGTGTTTCCAAACTGCTCAATCAAAAGATATGTTCATCTCTGTAAAATGTATGCACAGAACAGAAAGAAGTTTCACAGAATGCTTCTGGGTAGTTATCATGGGAAGATATTTCGTTTTTTACCATAGGCCTCAATGCTCTCCAAATGTCCATTTACAGATTCTACAAAAAGAATGTTTCAAAACTGCTCAGTCAAAAGAAACGTTCGACTCTGTTAGATGAATGCACAGATCAGAAGGAAGTTTTACAGAATGCTTCTGTGTTGTTTTTATTTGAAGATATTTCTTTTTCAGCATTGGCCTCAAAACGCTCCAAATGTCCACCTGCAGATTCTACAAAAAGAGTGTTTCAAAACTTCTCAGTCAAAAGAAAGCTTCAACTCTGTTAGTTGAATTCACAGATCAGAAAGAAGTTTCACAGAATGCTTCTATGTAGTTTTTATTTGAAGATATTTCCTTTTTCACCATAGGCCTCAAAGCGTTTCAATGTCCACTTGCAGATTCTACAAAAAGAGTTTTCAAAACTGCTCAATGAAAAGAAAGGCTCTTCTCTGTGAGATAAATGCACAGAACAGAAAGAAGTTTAACAGAATAATTCTGTGTAGTTTTTATGGGAAGATATTTCGTTTTTCAACCTAGTCCTCAATGCTCTCCAAATGTCCACTTGCAGATTCTACAAAAAGAGGTTTCAAAACTGCTCAGTCAAAAGAAAGATTCAACACTGTTAGGTGAATGCACAGATCAGAAAGAAGTTTCAGAGAATGCTTCTATGTAGTTTTTATTTGAAGAAATTTCCTTTTTCACTATAGGCTTCATTGCTCTCCAAATGTCCACTTGCAGATTCTGCAAAAAGAGTTTTCAAAACTGCTCAATCAAAACAAAGCTTCTTCTCTGTGAGAATAATGCACAGAACAGAAAAAAGTTTAACAGATACTTCTGGGTAGTTTTTATAGGAAGATATTTCGTTTCTCACAATAGGCATCAATGCTCTCCACATGTCTACTTGCAGATTCTAGAAAAACAGTGTTTCAAAACTGCTCAGTCAAAAGACAAGTTCAACTCTGTTAGATGAATGCACAGATCAGAAAGGAGTTTCACAGAATGCTTCTGTGTAGTTTTTATTTCAAGATATTTCCTTTTTGACCATTGGCCTCAAAGAGCTCCAAAGGTCCACTTGCAGATTCTACAAAAAGAGTGTTTCAAAACGGCTCAATCAAAAGAAAAGTTCTTCTCTGTGAGATAAATGCACAGAACAGAAAGAAGTTTAACAGAATGCTTCTGTGTAGTTTTTAGGGGAAGATATTCCATTTTTCACCCTAGGTCTCTATGTTTTCCAAATGTCCACTTGCAGATTCTACAAAAAGAGTGTTTCAAAACTGCTCAATCAAAAGAAAAGTTATTCTCTGTGAGATAAACACACATAACAGGAAGAAGTTTAACAGAATAATTCTGTGTAGTTTTTTATGGGAAGATATTTCGTTTTTCAACCTAGTCCTCAATGCTCTCCAAATGTTCACTTGCAGATTCTACAAAAAGAGCTTCAACACTGCTCAGTCAAAAGAAAATTTCAAATCTGTTAGATGAATGCACAGATCAGAAACTTGTTTCATTGAATGCTTCTGTGTAGTTTTTGTTGGAATGTATTTCGTTTCTCAACATAAGCCCCAAAGCACTCCAAATGTCCACTTGTGGATTCTACAAAAAGAGTGTTTCAAAACTGCGCTGTCAACAGAAAGTTTCAACTCTGTTAGATAAATGCACTGATCAGAAAGAAGTTTCACAGAATGCTTCTGTGTAGTTTTTATTTGTAGGTATTTCCTTTTTCACTTTAGGCCCCAAAGTGCTCCAAATGTCCACTTGCAGATTCTACAAAAAGAGTGTTTCAATACTGCTCAATCAAAAGAAAGGTTCTTCTCTGTGAGATGAACACACTGAAGAGAAAGAAGTTTAAAAGAATGCTTCTGGGTAGTTTTTATGAGAAGATACTTCATTTCTTACCGTAGGCCTCAGTGCTCTCCAAATGTCTAATTGGAGATCCTAGAAAAGGAGTGTTTCAAAACTGCTCAGTCAAAAGAATGGTTCAACTCGGTTAGATGAATGCACCGATCAGAAAGAAGTTTCACAGAATGCTTCTGTATAGTTTCTGCTGAAAGATATTTCCTTTCTCACCATAAGCCTCAAGCGCTCCAAATGTCCACTTGCAGATTCCACAAAAAGAGCATTTCCAAACTGCTCAGTCAAAAGATATGTTCATCTCTGTAAGATGTATGCACAGAACAGAAAGAAGTTTCACAGAATCTTTCTGTGTAGTTTTCATGGGAAGATATTTCGTTTTTTACCATAGGCCTCAATGCTCTCCAAATGTACATTTGCAGATTCTACAAAAAGAGTGTTTCAAAACTTCTCAGTCAAAAGAAAGGTTCAACTCTCTTAGATGAATGCACAGATCAGAAAGAAGATTCACAGAATGCTTCTATACAGTTTTTATTTGAAGATATTTCCTTTTTCACCATAGGCCTCAAAGCGTTCCAATGTCCACTTGAGGATTCTACAAAAAGAGTTTTCAAAACTGCTCAATGAAAAGAAAGGTTCTTCTCTGTGAGATGAACGCACAGAACAGATAGAAATTTAACAGAATGCTTCTGGGTTGCTTTTATGGAAAGATATCTCTTTTCTCACCATAGGCCTCAATGCTCTCCAAATGTCTACTTGCAGATTCCAGAAAAACAGTGTTTCAAAACTGCTCAGTCAAAAGAAAGGTTCAACTATGTTAGATGAATGCACAGATCAGAAAAGAGTTTCAGAGAATGCTTCTGTGTAGTTTTTATTGAAGATATTCCCTTTTCCACCATATGCCTCAAAGGGCTCCAAATGTCCTCTTGCAGATTATACAAAAAGAGTGTTTCAAAATTGCTCAGTCAAAAGAAAGGTTCACCTTTGTTAGATGAAGGCACAGATCAGAAAGAAGATTTGCAGAATGCTTCTGTGTAGTTTTTATTTGATGATATTTCCTTTTTCACCATAGGCCTCAATGCTCTTCAAACGTCCACTTGCAGATACTACAAAAAGAGTGTTTCAAATCTGCTCAGTCAGAGGATATGTTCAACTCTGTTAGATGAATGCACAGATTTGAAAGAAGTTTCACAGAATGCTTCTGTGTAGGTTTTATTTGACGATATTTCCTTTTTCACCATAGGCCGAAAAGATCTGAAAATGTCCCCTTGCAGATTCTACAAAAAGAGTGTTTCAAAACCACTGAATCAAAAGAAAAGTTCATCCCTGTGAGATAAACGCACAGAACAGTATGAAGTTTCACTGAATGCTTCTGGGTAGTTTGCATGGGAAGATATTTCATTTTTCACCATAGGCCCAATGCTCTTCAAAAGTCCACTTGCAGATACTACAAAAAGTGTGTTTCAAAACTTCTCAGTCAAAAGAAAGGTTCAACTCTGTTCGATGAATGCACAGATCAGAAAGATGTATCATTGAATGCTTTTGTGTAGCTTTTGTTGGAAGATATTTCGTTTCTCACCATAGGCCTCAAAGCACTCAAAATGTCCACTTGCAGATTATACCAAAAGAGAGTTTCAAAACTGCTCAGTCAAAAGAAAGTTTCAACTGTGTTATATGAAGGCACAGATAAGAAACAAGGTTCACAGAATGCTTCTATGTAGTTCTTATTTGAGGGTATTTCCTTTTTCACCATAAGCCTAAAACAGCTGAAAATGTCCACTTGCAGATTCCACAAAAAGAGTGTTTCAAAACTGCTGAATCAAAAGAAAAGTTCTTCTCTGTGAGGTAAATGCACAGAACAGAACGACGTTTCACTGAATGCTTCTGGGTAGTTTTCATGGGAAGATATTTTGTTTTTCACCATAGGCATCAATGCTCTTCAAACATCCACTTGCAGATACTACAAAAAGGGTGTTTCAAAACTGCTCAGTCAAAAGAAATGTTAAAATGTGTTAGCTGAATGCACACATTAGAAAGAAGTTTCACACAATGCTCCTGTGTTATTTTTATCTGAAAATATTTCCTTTTTCACCAAATGCCTCAAATACTCCAAATGTCCACTTGCAGATTCTACAAAAAGAGTGCTTCAAAACTGCACAGTCAAAAGAAAGGTTCAACTCTGTTAGATGAATGCACAGATCAGAAAGAAGTTTTGCAGAATGCTTCTGTGTAGTTTGTATTTGAAGATATTTCCTTTTTCACCATAGGCCTCAAAGAGCTCCAAATGTCCACTGGCAGATTCTACAAAAAGACTGTTTCAAAACTGCTCAATCAAAAGAAGGTTCTTCTCTGTGAGATGAACACACAGAGGAGAAAGAAGTTTAACAGAATGCTTCTGGGTAGTTTTTATGGGAAGATACTTCGTTTCTTACTGTAGGCCTCAGTGCTCTCCAAATGTCTACTTGGAGATTCTAGACAAAGAGTGTTTCAAAACTGCTCAGTCAAAGGAAAGGTTCAACTCGGTTAGATGAATGAGCAGATCAGAAAGAAGTTTCACAGAATGCTTCTGTGTAGTTTTTATTTGAAGATCCTTTTTCACCATAGGCCTCCAAACGCTCCAAATGTCCATTTGCAGATTCCACAAAACCACTCTTTCAAAACTGCTGTGTAAAAAGAAAGGCTCTTCTCTTACTGTAGGCCTCAGTGCTCTCCAAATGTCTACTTGGAGATTCTAGAAAAAGAGTGTGTCAAAACTGCTCAGTCAAAGAAAAGGTTCAACTTGGTCACATGATCCCACCGGTCCGAAAGATGTTTCACAGAATGCTTCTGTGTAGTTTTTATATGAAGATATTTCCTTTTTCATGATAGGCCTCAAAGCCCTCCAAATGTCCACTTGCAGATTCTACAAAAAGTGTGTTTCAAAACTGCGCAGTCAAGAGAAAAGTTCTTCTCTGTGAGAAGAATGCACAGAACAGAAAGTAGTTTCACAGAATGCTTCTGAGTAGTTTTAATGGGAAGATATTTCGTTTTTCACCATAGGCCTCAATGTTCTCCAAATATCCACTTACAGATTCCACAAAAAGAGTATTTCAAAACAGCTCAATCAAAATAAACGTTCAATTCTGTTAGATGAATACACAGATCAGAAAGACGATTCATTCAATGCTTCTGTGTAGTTTTTGTTGGAAGATGTTTCCTGTCTCACCATAGGCCTCAAAGTGCTCCAAATGTCCACTTGCAGATTCCACAAAAAGAGTGTTTCCAAACTGCTAAGTCAAAAGAAAGATCTGTGAGATGAATGAATAGAAGAGAAAGAAGTTTCACAGAATGCTTCTGTGTAGTTTTTACTGGAAGACATTTCGTTTTTCACCGTAGGCTTCAATGTTCTCCAAATGTCCACTTGCAGATTCTACAATAGGTGTGTTTCAAAACTGCTCAAGAAAAGTTAAGTTTCCACTCTGTTAGATGAATGCACAGATCAGAAAGAAGTTTCACAGAATGCTTCCATGTAGTTTTTATGGGAAGATATTTCTTTTCTCACCATAGGCCTCAAAGCTCTAGAAATGTCCAATTGCAGTTTCTACGAAAAGCCTGTTTCAAAGCTGCACAATCAAAAGAAAGGTTCCACTCTCTGAGATGAATGCACAGTTCATCAAGAAGTTTCACAGATTACTTCTGTGTAGTTTATATTTGAAGATATTCCATTTTCCAGGATAGGCCTCAAAGCGCTCCAAATGTCCACTTGCAGTATATACAAAAAGAGTGTTTCAAAACAGCTCAATCAAAAGAAAGGTTCAACTCTGTGAGATGAATGCACAGAATAGAAAGAATTTTCACAGAACTATTCTGTGTAGTTTTTACTGGAAGATATTTCGTTTTTTACCATAGGCCTCAAAGATCTCAAATTGTCCCCTTGCATATTCTACAAAAAGAGTGTTTCAAAACTGCTCAATCAAAAGAAAGGTTGTACTCTGTTAGATGAATGTGCAGACCAGAAAGTAGTTTCACAGAATGCTTCTGTTCAGTTTTTATGGGAAGACATTTCGTTTTCACCATAGGCCTCAATGTTCTCTGAATGTAAACTTGTATATTCTACAAAAAGAGAGTTTCAGAACTGCTCAATCAAAAGTAAGGTTAAACCCTGTTAGATGAATGCACAGATCAGAAAGAAGTTTCACAGAATGCTTCTGAGTAGTTTTTATGGTAAGTTATTCCTCTTTTCACCTTATGCCTCAATGCTCTAGAAATGTGCAATTGCAGTTTCCATGAAAAGCCTGTTTCAAAGCTGCACAATCAAAAGAAATGTTCCACTCTCTGAGATGAATGCACAGTTCATAAAGAAGATTCACAGATTACTTCTGTGTAGTTTTTATTTGAAGATATTCCTTTTTCCACGATAGGCTGCAAAATGCTCCAAATGTCCACTCGCAGTTTATACAGAAAGAGTGTTTCAAAACTGCTCAATCAAAAGAAAGGTTCAACTCTGTGAGATGAATGCAGAGAATAGAAAGAAATTTCACAGAACTATTCTGTGGAGTTTTTACTTGAAGATCTTTTGTTTTTCACCATAGGCCTCAAAGATCTCCAAATGTCCACTTGCAGATTCTACAAAAAGATTGTATCAAAACTGCTCAATCAAAAGAAATGTTGTACTCTGTTAGATGAATGCACAGATCAGAAAGAAGTTTCACAGAATTCTTCTGCATGGTTTTAATTGGAAGATATTTCGTTTTTCACCGTAGGCCTCAATGTTCTCCAAATATCCACTTGCAGATTCTCCAAAAAGAGTGTTTCAAAACTGCTCAATCAAAAGTAAGGTTCAACTCAGTGAGATGAACGCACAGATCAGAAAGAAGTTTCACTGAATGCTTCCATGTAGTTTTTATCGGAAGATATTTATTTTTTCACCCTAAGCCTCAATGCTCTAGAAACGTCCAATTGCAGTTTCCACGAAAAGCCAGTTTCCAAGCTGCACAATCAAAAGAAAGGTTCCACTCTCTGAGACGAATGCACATTTCATAAGGAAGATTCACAGATTACTTCTGTGTAGTTTTCATTTGAAGATATTCCTTTTTCCATGATAGGCCTCAAAGCGCTCCAAATGTCCACTTGCAGTTTATACAGAAAGAGTGTTTCTGAAGAGCTCATTCAAAAGAAAGGTTCAAGTCAGTGAGATTAATGCACAGATCAGAAATAAGTTCCACAGAATGCTTCTGTGTAGTTTTTATTTGAAGATATACCTTTTTCCACGATAGGCTTCAAAGCGCTCCAAATGTCCACTTGCAGATTCTACAAAAAGAGTGTTTCAAAACTGCTCAGTCAAAAGAAAGGTTCTAGCCTGTGAGATGAATGAACAGAACAGAAAGAAGTTTCACAGAATGCTTCTGCGTAGTTTTAATTGGAATATGTTTTGTTTTTCACCGTAGGCCTCAATGTTCTCCAAATGTCCACTTGCAGATCCTACAAAAAGAGTGTTTCAAAACTGCTCAATCAAAAGTAGGGTTCAACTCTGTTAGAGAAATGCAAAGATCAGAAAGAAGTTTCACAGAATGTTTCCGTGTAGTTTTTATGGGAAGATATTTCTTTTCTCACCCTAGGCCTCAATTCTCTATAAATCTCCAATTGCAGTTTCTACGAAAAGCCTGTTTCAAAGCTGTACAATCAAAAGAAAGGTTCCACTCTCTGAGATGAATGCACAGTTCATAAAGAAGTTTCACAGATTACTTCCATGTAGTTTTTATTTGAAGATATTCCTTTTTCCACGATAGGCCTCAAAGCGCTCCAAATGTCCACTAGCAGTTGATACAGAAAGTGTGTTTCAAAACTGCTCAATCAAAAGAAAGGTTCAACTCTGTGAAATGAATGAGAAAATAGAAAGAAATTTCAAAGAAGTGTTCTGTGTATTTTTTACTTAAAGATCTTTCGTTTTTCAACATAGGTCTCAGAGATCTCAATATTTAAAATTGCATATTCTACAAAAAGAGTGTTTCAAAACTGCTCAATCAAAAGAAATGTTCTACTCTGTTAGACGAACGCACAGAACAGAAAGAAGTTTCACAGAATGCTTCTGCATAGTTTTAATGGGGACATATTTCGTTTTTCACCTTAGGCCTCAATGTTCTCCAAACATCCACTTGCAGATTGTACAAAAAGAGTGTTTCAGAACAGCTCAATCTAAAGAAATGTTCAAGTCAGTGAGGTGAATGCACAGATCAGAAAGAAGTTACATAGAATGCTTCCGTGTAGTTTTTACGGGAAGATATTTCTTTTTTCACCCTAGGCCTCAATGCTCTAGAAATGTCCAATTTCAGTTTCTACGAAAAGCTTGTTTCAAATCTGCACTATCAAAAGAAAGGTTCCACTCTCTGAGAAGAATGCACAGTTCATAAAGAAGATTCACAGATTACTTCTGTGTAGTTTTTATTTGAAGATATTCCTTTTTCCACGATAGGCCTCAAAGCGCTCCAAATGTGCAATTGCAGTTCATACAGAAACAGTGTTTCAAACTGCTCAATCAAAAGAAAGGCTCAACTTTGTGAGATGAATGCAGAGAATAGAAGCAAAATTCACAGAAGTATTCTGTGTAGTTTTTACTTGAAGATATTTCGTTTTTCACCATAGGCCTCAAAGATCTCCAAATGTCCACTTGCAGATTCTACAAAGGAGTGTTTCAAAACTCCTCAATTAAAAGAAATACTCTACTCTGTTAGATGAATGCACAGATCAGAAAGAAGTTTCACAGAATGCTTCTGCGTAGTTTTAATGGGAAGATATATCGTTTTTTACCGTAGGCCTCAATGTTCTCCAAATGTCCACTTGCAGATTCTACAAAGAGAGTGTTTCAAAACTGCTCAATCAAAAGAAAGGTTCTACTCTGTTAGATGGATGCACAGATCAGAAAGAAGTTTCACAGAATGCTTCTGTGTAGTTTTTATTTGAAGATATAGCTTTTCCCACGATAGGCCCCAAAGCACTCCAAATGTCCACTTGCAGATTCTACAAAAAGAGTTTCTCAATACTGCTCCACCAAAAGAAAGGTTCCACTCTGTGAGATGAATGAAAAGAAGAGAAAGAAGTTTCACAGTATGCTTCTCTGTAGTTTTTATGGGAAGATATTTCGTTTTTCACCGTAGACCTCAATGTTCTACAAATGTCCACTTGCAGATTCTACAAAAGGAGGGTTTCAAAACTGCTCAAAAAAAAGTAAGTTTCCACTCTGTTGGATGAATGTACAGATCAGAAAGAAGTTACACAGAATGCTTCCATGTAGTTTTTATGGGAAGATATTTCCTTTTTCACCCAAGGCCTCAATGCTCTAGAAATGTCCAATTGCAGTTTCTACGAAAAGCCTGTTTCAAAGCTGCACAATCAAAAGAAATTTTCCATTCTCTCTGATGAATGCACAGTTCATAAAGAAGACTCACAGTTCACTTCTGTGTAATTTTTATTAGAAGATATTCCTTTTTCCACGATAGGCCTCAAAGCGCTCCAAATGTCCACCTGCAGTTTATACAGAAAGAGTGTTTCAAAACTGCTCAATCAAAAGAAAGGTTCAACTCTGTGAGATGAATGCAGAGAATAGAAAGATATTTCACAGAAATATTCTGTGTAGTTTTTACATAAAGATCTTTCGTTTTTCACCAAAGGCCTCAAAGATCTCCAAATGTCCACTTGCAGATTCTACAAAAAGAGTGTTTCAAAACTGCTCAATTGAAAGAAATGTTCTACTCTCTTAGGTGAATGCACAGATCAGTAAGAGGTTTCACAGAATGCTTCTGCGTAGTTTTAATGGGAAGTTATTTCGTTTTTCACCTTAGGAATCAATGTTCTCCAAATATGCACTTGCAGATCCTACAAAAAGAGTGTTTCAGAATAGCTGAATCAAAAGAAAGGTTCAAGTCAGTGAGATGAATGCACAGATCAGAAAGAAGTTCCCCAGAATGCTTCTGTGTAGTTTTTATTTGAAGATATAACTTTTTCCATGATAGGCCTCAAAGGGCTCCAAATGTCCACTTGTAGATGCTACAAAAAGAGTGTTTCAAAACTGCTCAGTCAAAAGAAAGGTTCTACTTTGTGAGATGAATGAACGGAAGAGAAAGCAGTTTCACCGAATGCTTCTGTGCAGGTTTTATAGGGAGACATTTCGTTTTTCACCATAGGCCTCAAAGTTCTCCAAATTTCCACATGCAGATTCTACAAAAAAAGTTTTTCAAAACCGCTCAATCAAAAGTAAGGTTCAAACCCGTTAGATGAATGCCCAGATCAGAAAGAAATTTCACAGAGTGCTTCTGCGTAGTTTTAATGGGAAGATATTTCATTTTCCACCGTAGGCCTCAATGTTCACCAAATATCCACTTGCAGATTCTACAAAAAGGGTGTTTCAAAACAACTCAATCAAAAGAATGTTCAACTCACTGAGATGAACGCACAGATCAGAACAAAGTTGCACAGAATGCTTCTGTGTAGTTTTTATTTGAAGATATTCCTTTTTCCACGATAGGCCTCAAAGTGCTCCAAATGTCCGCTTGCAGATTCTCCTAAAAGAAAGGTTCAAAACTGCTCAATCAAAAGAAAGGTTCTACCCTGTGAGACGAATGAACAGAATAGAAAGAAGTTTCACAGAATGCTTCTCTGTAGTTTTTAGGGGAAGATGTTTCGTTTTTCACGGTAGGCCTCAATGTTCTCCAAATGTCCACTTTATATTCTACAAAAAGGGTGTTTCAAAACTGCTCAATCAAAAGAAAGGTTCTACCCTGTTAGATGAATGCTCAGATCAGAAAGAAGTTTCACAGAATGCTTCTGCGTAGTTTTAATGGGAAGATATTTCGTTTTTCACCATATGCCTCAATGTTCTCCAAATATCCACTTGCAGATTCTACAAAAAGAGTGTTTCAAAACAGCTCTATCAAAAGAAACGTTCAACTCAGTGAGATGAATGCACAGATCAGAAAGAAGTTGCACAGAATGCTTCTGTGTTGTTTTTATTTGAATATGTTCCTTTTTCCACGATAGGCCTATAAGCGCTCCAAATGTCCACTTGCAGATTCTACAAAAAGAGAGTTTCAAAACTGCTCAATCAAAAGAAAGGTTCTACTCTGTGAGATGAATGAATAGAATAGAAAGAAGTTTCACAGAATGCTTCTGTGTAGTTTTTATGGGAAGGTGTTTCGTTTTTCACTGTAGCCTCAATGTTCTCCAAATGTCCACTTGCAGATTGTACAAAAAGTCTGTTTCAAAACTGCTCAATCAAAAGTAAGGTTCAACTCTGTTAGATGAATGCACAGATCAGAAAGAAGTTTCACAGAATGCTTCCTTTTAGGTTTTATGGAAAGACAGTTCTTTTTTCACCCTAGGCCTCTGTTCTCTAGAAATGTCCAATTGCAGTTTCTACGAAAAGCCTTTTTCAAAGCTGCACAATCGAAAAAATATTCCACTCTCTAAGATGAATGCACAGTTCATAAAGAAGATTCACAGGTTACTTCTGTGTAGTTTTTATTTGAAGAAATTCCTTTTTCCATGATAGGCCTCAAAGTGCTCCAAATATCTACTTGCAGTTTATACAGAAAGAGAGTTTCAAAACTGCTCAATCAAAAGAAAGGTTCAACTCTGTGAGATGAATGCAGAGAATAAAAGGAAATTTCACTGAAAAATTCTGTGTAATTTTTACTGGAAGATATTTCGTTTTTCACCATAGGCCTCAAAGATCTCCAAATGTCCACTTGCAGATTCTACAAAAAGAGTGTTTCAAAACTGATAAATCAAAAGAAAGGTTCTCCTCTGTTAGATGTATGCACAGATCAGAAAGAAGTTTCATAGAATGCTTCTGCATAGTTTTAATGGGAAGATATTTCATTTTCCACCGTAGGCCTCAATTTTCGCCAAATATCCACTTGCAGATTCTACAAAAGAGTGTTTCAAAACAGCTCAATCAAAAGAAAGGTTCAACTCAGTGAGACGAATGCACAGATCAGAAAGAAGTTGCACAGAATGCTTCTGTGTAGTTTTTATTTGAAGATAGTCCTTTTTGCACGATAGGCCTCAAAGCGCTCCAAATGTCCACTTGCAGATTCTACTAAAAGAGAATTTCAAAGCTGCTCAATCAAAAGAAAGGTTCTACTCTGTGGGATGAATGAAGAGAGTGGAAAGAAGTTTCACAGAATTCTTATGTGTAGTTTTTAGGGGAAGATGTTTCATTGTTCACGGTAGGCCTCAATGTTCTCGAAATGTCCACTTGCAGATTCTAGAAAAAGAGTGTTTCAAAACTGCTCAACAAAAAGTAAGGTTCAACTCTGTGAGATGAATGCACAGATCAGAAAGAAGTTTCACAGAATGCTTCCGTGTAGTTTTTTTGGGAAGATATTTCTTTTTTCACCCTAGGCCTCAGTGCTCTAGAAAGTCCAATTGCAGTTTCTACGAAAAGAGTTTTTCAAAGCTGCACAATCAAAAGAAAGTTTCCACTCTCTGAGATGAATGCACAGTTCATAAAGAACATTCACAGATTACTTCTGTGTAGTTTCTATTTGAAGATATTCCTTTTTCCACGATAGGCCACAAGGTGCTCCATATTTTCACTTACACTTTATACAGGAAGAGTGTTTCAAAACTGCTCAATCAAAAGAAAGGTTCAACTCTGTGAGATGAATGCAGAGAATAGAAAGAAATTTCCCAGAAATATTCTGTGTAGTTTTAAATGGAAGATATTACGTTTTTCACCATAGGCCTCAAAGATCTCCAAATGTCCACTTGCAGATTCTACAAAAAGAACGTTTCAAAACAGCTCAATCAAAAGAAACCTTCAATTCAGTGAGATGAATGCACAGATCGGAAAGAAGTTTCACAGAATGCTTCTGTGTAGTTTTAATGGGAAGATATTTCGTTTTTCACTGTATGCCTCAATGTTCTCCAAATATCCACTTGCAGATTCTACAAAAAGAGTATTTCAAAACAGCACAATCAAAAGAAACGTTCAACTCAGTGAGATGAATGCACAGATCAGAAAGAAATTTCACAGAATGCTTCTGTGTAGTTTTTGGGGAAGAAGTTTCATTTTTCACGGTAAGCCTCAATGTTCTCCAAATGTCCACCTGCATATTCTACAAAAAGTGTGTTTCAAAACTGCTCAATCAAAAGAAAGGTTCTACTCTGTTAGATGAATGCACAGATCAGAAAGAAGTTTAACAGAATGCTTCTGTGTAGTTTTAATGGGAAGGTATTTCGTTTTTCACCGTATGCCTCAATATTCTCAACATATCCACTTGCAGATTCTACAAAAAGAGTTGTTCAAAACAGCTCAAACAAAAGAAATGTTCAACTCAGTGAGATGAATGCACAGATCAGAAAGACGTTTCACAGAATGCTTCTGTGTAGTTTTTATTTGAAGATATTCCCTTTTCCACGATTGGCCTCAAAATGCTCCAAATGTCCACTTGCAGTTTCTACAAAAAGAGAGTTTCAAAAACTGCTCAATCAAAAGAAAGGTTCTACTCTGTGAGATGAATGAACAGAATAGAAAGATGTTTTACAGAATCCTTCTGTGTACTTTTTAGGGGAAGATGTTTCATTTTTCACGGTACGCCTCAATGTTCTCCAAATGTCCACTAGCAGATTCCACAAAAAGAGTGTTTCAAAACTGCTCAATCAAAAGAAAGTTTCTGCTCTGTGAGATGAATGAACAGAATAGAAAGAAGTTTCACAGAATGCTTCCGTGTAGTTTTTATGGGCAAATAATTCTTTTTTCACCGTAGGCCTCAGTGCTCTAGAAATGTCCAATTGCAGTTTCTATGAAAAGCCTTTTTCAAAGCTGCACAATCAAAAGAAAGGTTACACTCTCTGAGATGAATGCACAGTTCCTAAAGAAGATTCTCAGATTACTTCTGTGGTTTTTATTGGAAGATATTCCTTTTTCCATGATAGGCCTCAAAGCGCTCCAAATATCCACTTGCAGTTTATATGGAAAGAGTGTTTCAAAACACCTCAATCAAAAGAAACGTTCAACTCAGTGAGATGAATTCACAGATCAGAAAGAAGTTTCATAGCATGCTTCCGTGTAGTTCTTAGGGGAAGATGTTTCGTTTTTCACCGTAGGCCTCAATGTTCTCCAAATGTCCACTTGCAGATTCTACAAAAAGAGTGTTTCAAAACTGCTCAATCAAAAGAAAGGTTCAACTCTGTGAGATGAATGCAGAGAATAGAAAGAAATTTCACAGAAGTATTCTGTGCAGTTTTTACTGGAAGATATTTCGTTTTTCACCATAGACCTCAAAGATCTCCAAATGTCCACTTGCAGATTCTACAAAAAGAGTGTTTCAAAACTGCTCAAACAAAAGAAATGTTCTACTCTGTTAGATGTATGCACAGATCAGAAAGAAGTTTCACAGAATGCTTCTGGGTAGTTTTAATGGGAAGATATTTCGTTTTTCACCATAGGCCTCAATGTTCTTATTTATTAAACTCACACTAAGTTAATAATTAAATTGTAAAATTTCAATTATCTAGACTTCTTGGAGGATAAGTCAACCCAGAGAGCTGAATTTCTGGATGACTATTATCATTTTCACCCCAACATAAAGAATTAAGTAAATAAATAACCTTTGGATATAATTTTTTCCTGACTAACTTCTATGTTTTGACACTTACTTTAAAAACTACTTACTTACTTTTTTATTAAAAATATGTTTTAACATATTCTTTTCTGAATTGTATTATAAATTTTATTATAGCCTATATCAATCAAAATATATGACTATCTGACCCTACGCTAAAGCAACAAAACTTCCATTTCTTTTTTTCGGATGTTGGGTCTTCATATATACCCATTGATAGGGTTTCATCTGTGTCCCTGCACAAATCTCATGTCAATTGTAATCCCCAGTGTTGTAGTGTGGCCTCGTGGGAGGTAATTCGATATTGGAGGTGGTTTCTCATGAATGCTTTAGCAGCATCCCCCTAGTACTGTTCTTCTGGCAGAGTTCTCACAAGAGCTGGCTGTTTAAAAGTGTGTGGCACCTCCCCACTCTTTCTCCTCCTCCTGCTCCTGCCATGTAAGATAACTGCTCCTGCTTTGCCTTCCACCATGAGTAAAAGCTCCCTGAAGCAGATGCTGCCATGATACCTGAACAGCCTGAAGAACTGTGAGCCTATTGAACATCTTTTCTTTGTAAATCACCCAGTCTCAGGTATTTCTTTTTTTTTTTTTTTTTTGAGAGAGAGTCTTTCTCTGTCACCCAGGCTGGAGTGCAATGGTGTGATCTTGGCTCACTGCAACCTCTGCCTCCCAGGTTCAAGCGATTCTCCTGTCTCAACCCTCCAGAGTAACTGGGATTACAGACGTGTCACCACGCTGGGCTAATTTTTTATTTTTAGTAGAGACAGGGTTTCACCATGTTGGCCAGGTTTGTCTTGAACCCCTAACCTCAGGTGATCTGGCATCCGCAGCCTCCCAAAATGTTGGGATTACAGGCGTGAGCCACTGCGTCTGGCCTCAGGTATTTCTTTATAGTGGTATGAGAATGAATTAATACACTCGTATTAACCATCTTGTTTGGACACTGCTTGTATTGGTTATCTTGCTGCTTCCAATCTACCATGGAAACCAGGTTCTCAAATGTGTCAGGTATCTGTACATGGTAAGCAGAAGTGGATTTGGACTTGGTGCCATGTGTGAAACATTCATGAATATTTGTGCTTGGGTACTAGGATACCTATTTGGGTTTCTCAGGCTCTCTCAGTACTTCTCCTCAGTTTATGGTATCTGCTAGTGGTACATCCAGAAATTTGAGGTTTCCAAATACCTATTTGAAAATTCCAATATTCCAGTATTCCAAATATCCTGGATAGGTGAGGCCTCCATTCTACTAATTAATAATAAGTGCACTTTCACATCTATTATCTTTTCTTCTGTGACCCCAGTTTTTCTGTATCAAGCTTCAAAGGATTTACAATCTTGGACTACACAAGACATGCAGACAAAGAAGATTAAGAACATTTACAAACGAGTAGGCATTTAAAGATCTTAATAGAACATTTATAGGTTCTCACATGGGAGAAATTAACCAGAAAAGAAGTATTGTACCCACAGGACTGAAGAGAAATCAAGATAAGAGGGCTCTTAAGGGAACAGGAAGTGAGATGACATTATATAAATAGGAAAGCATTCATGGAGAGGAGGGATGAATGCCTAGGGACTAAGTCCTAAGAAATGCACCTTGGCAAGGGCTGGGAAAAGCGTTAAGGAAGGAGTTGCGGGACCCTGGAGAAGCAGGAAAGTGTGGTATCATTGCCTGTCAATCAATCATCTCTGTGTTTTCTACTTCATTATCTTGGATGGACGCTTCAAATGTGTTATTTTCACAAACAAAGCAGAGTTAAGATTGTGCTTTGTTCCCGCCCCAAAATGTCTGGGATAGGGATACACCTAATTCTGGGGCAACTAGATGCAAGTTAGACAGTGCCCTAAGCCATCTATATATTCCCTCATGGTCTCATCACCATTTTTTACTATCCCCCACCCCTGACTACTAACATGGCCTCTGTTTCCTTTGAAGATTCCCTGTTGTCAGGTTCCTCTTTGGCAGGGGCCCAGCCTGATACCTCTCATGATGTCATTCCTAAGGATATGATATTCCTAAGGATAATTATATTCCCTGCATCCTTGGTGCCCTTGCACCACATTCAGGTAGAATAGGTACTTGACACTCATACGTAGGAAGAACTTTTTAGCCAAATCATGTTAAATTACCAACATTCAACCAATTTTTACCTACGAAATTTTTCATAACATTCAATCTAATATTTTTTTCCCTACTCCCTGTGAAAGAAATTACTATATACTACCTCTTGGTCCACTGGTATGTGGTTATATAGACCAACTCATTTAAAAAGAGCTCATGGGGTGAGCTGTTTTGCAGTTCAATGTTTCTTCAACTTTAACCCAAGTTTATCAGATTTTATTTTCTCTTGGAAAAAAAAAACCACTTTATCTTTCTGAAGGTATGTATTTTCCTTTTTGCCTGCAACGGTTTCCTATGTTGTAGCAGCAAAGGCATTAGGGTTTGTAAAATTAAGGAAACCACTACATAAATATCACATTTCTTAGGTATATGCTCATGAAATCCTTTAAAAAAGTTTTCTTTAAGGATCCAAAATTTCAGTTTATGTTATGATTTGCAATGAAAAAATTCTTTAATACTTTAGAGTTCAACAAATGGTAGCTATTACAAAATAGAGACCACAAGTACAATTAACAAAGTCCATGTTGCATACAGTGAAACAGCTGTTTTCCTTAAAGCAAAGATTGCCTCTTCTAAATGTGGAAATGCTGAAACACATTCCTTTAAGATATCATCCAAAGAGTAAGTTTTCAAAAATTGCTTAAAATCACAGAATTTTAAACTGAAAATGGTTAGAGGCTACTGAATCCAACCTTCAAATTTTTTAGAATAGAAAACAGACTTAAGTAAATATATCCAGTTGGTAGCACTGGAATTATAATCCGAATTTTTGAAATCTTAGTGAAATTTACTGCCAAACCTATTCAGTGAAAGATTGAGTCATGAAAAAGCAAGAAAGGTGACTAACTACACAGAGTGTCCAGTGATCCTCAAGCTCGCTGAACTGCACCCTGGCCAGCCATCAGCCAGAGGGATGTAACGTTCCTGTGTTCCTTTTTCTTTTGTAGAATTTCATGGGAACTGGTGTTCTCCAGGAACTCAGTTCATCTGCTGCCAACCAATTCTGATTTTCAATTAGTTTCCTGAAACAGCAAGTAACCAAAGGTGATTCTTAGTGTAAGGTGGAGGTATGACTATATTAAGTATGACATTGGATTCTGAAAATTCATGGCTCAAATGAGATTCTGATGGGAGGGAGAATTTGGTGTTTGCCCACAGTGAAAAAGATGGCACCCTCTTGTCAAAATCGATACTGTTCAGCCACCACCATGTGTACCTTAACATAATGAAATGGCATCTGGAAAAAGTGTTCCTTTCTGTCTCTTTAGGGCATCAGAAATCCCTGGAATTTCCTGGATTTTGAGTTCATGCAAGGTTAGTCCCAGGAAGCTCTCTGAGCTCAGAGTGTTTCCAGTCCAAATGAGAATATGAAGCTCTAAGGCAGCCTGGAAGCAGGGGAAACTTGGGGGTTTCATTCATATCAACTTTCCAGGAGCTTTCTCTTTCAATCCAATTTGAATTCATGGAGTGGTTGGCTAAAGCTGATTTTCTTAGGATTGAATAGAACTTAAATTTACCCCTATGGGAATCCAGACTGGCTCAAGTCCAAGAGTTTGTTCTTCATTTGACATATGCAGGTGACATGCGTAGTGGTTCTAAAACAGGGAACTTATTTCTAAGTATAAATATAATGGAAGAAGTTACCAAATTTATGCAGGTTTGATTACTTTTTGTTATTAAAATATGTTCTTTCACTTTCTCTTCACCATGGATGTAAGATATGAATTGAGAAGTTGACACAAATATCATTTTAATGAAATCTTATCTTGTGTCCCATGGAGAGTTGGATTTACAACTTGATACCAATCATAACTATATGCTATTGAAAATGGGTGAGAGTAAGAATTTAATTGGAAAGAATTTGAATTATTTAAAAACTCATTTCAGGAGATTAGAGGGGTTGCTATCTGCCATCATTCATTCACAGGTTGCTTTATCAATAAGAGTCAGGTAGTTGCCCCCAAATACATCCTCCCCCTTTTGCTTTCTAATATGGCCTAATATTAACTGAACACTGACAAACGACAACATTTTAGGCTCCTCAGCAGCAAGGAATGGCCATGTTACTAGTTTTGTTAAATAAGTGAAAAATAGAAGTATTGTGTGCTGTTTTGAGAAAATTTCTTTAATAAGAAGAAGGATGAGCATGCTCTTCTCCAGTTCTTTTTTCTTTTCTTCAGTATTTAATATGGATCTCATGTAATGGCTGGGGCTTCAGAGCCATCTTGTGCCATGTGGAAGGACAGTTGGCAGAGCAAAGAACAGAAAGGAGCTAGACTTTGGATAATTAATGCAGCTGCAAAGCTAGCCTGGATTACAAGCCTCTGAATGTCCTTTGCATGAGAGAGAAATTAGCTTCCTTATTGCTTAAGCCATCATTGTTTTCTGTTTTCTTTTTTTTAAATCACATTAAACCTAATCCTTAAACCGTACAATCATCGAATGATCAGTGATGATTTGCTCCGTGGAAGATATCTGGGAACTGACTTATAATATTAGATGTGGCAGGAACAACTATACTTTCTGTCAGCCCATAAGTTAGGAATTGACCACTTTTCTCTAGTTTTAGAATGTGTACCTCACTCACTCTTCCCAGGTGAAGAGAATAGCTGATCTTATTGGTGAATTTCGGGATGGCTGAGCGTTTTGCTTCAGGCTAAGCTCTCAGCTTCCCGTTGTGGTCAGTTTCCCCTGGCTGGCTCCGCCCACAGCAGAAGCAGCCTATACTCATGCCCGAAAAGTCAACTTCAGTGAAGAAGTAATTTGGCAGCCTAATACGTCTCACATCAAACAGGAAGCTTTATCCATTTGTAAACTTGTTTTTTCGTCTCCCCGCGTAAGTTCTATTTCTTAACTGGTTTTTGATTTGGGGCAGGGGACTGTATTGTGGAGGGGAATGATTACCCATCATCCTCAAACCCCAAGAATAAGGGTCACTAAGAGGATCCATCAGATTTTTCTAAGATATTTTAATAGTCCTTTTATTTATGATGTCATTTTAGCAAAAGGTAACATCACTGCTATTAGATTACTCCTGGAAGATAATTAACAGAAAGAAATTTGTATTTCTAATTTTAAAATCACTTTAAGTAAATTGTGTTCCATTTTTTATTTCATATAATTATTTTTTATGCTCCAGCAAAATATTTACCAAGTTTTATAAAGAGGCCATTGTAGGGATATTTCTTAAGTCCAGAACTATACAGGCATAGCTTATGGGAAATCATTACAAAGTTGTTTTTTTTTTTTTTTTGAGAAGGGGTCTTGCTCTGTCTCCCAGGCTGGAGTGCAATGGCACCAATCTCGGCTCACTGCAACCTTCGCCTCCCGGGTTCAAGTGATTCTCCTGTCTCAGCCTCCTGAGTAGTGGGATTACAGACACGTGCCACCACACCCAGCTAATTTTTGTATTTTTTAGTAGAAACGGGGTTTCACCGTGTTTGGCCTGGCTGGTCTCGAATCTCTGACCTCAAGTGATCCACCCCCTCGGGCCTCTCAAAGTGCTGGGATTACAGGCATGAGCCACCATGCCCAGCCCAAAGTTTTTAATCATCTATCCTCTTTGTTGAAGAGCCACAACCTGGCATAATAATTGCATAACTATACTGCAAACCACAATGTGGGGTTTTTCTGACATAATTGTAAACAGTTTGGATTTCAAACAATTTACCAAATTCTTCTCTTTGAAACCACTGTATATTTTGCTAAAAATAGAGAAAATGTAAACTTGTCAAAATCCATACTTGAGACTCTTTATTCTGTTAAGGGCCATTATTTAGACCTAGTTTGAAAAAGAGAATTCCTTAGAAATGTGTATTTAATTTAATAAAATGCCATCATTATAAAATTGAGAATTTGTATTAGTCTTTCCTCCAAGACTGGGGTGCCACACTAATGACTCCCCAGGTATTCAATCATCCCTGTTTTTCTCTCAAATAATAAGTTATTATCAAGGTTTATGATTTACTATATATGGCTGCATTCTGTTTGCTAATATTTTCAGTGAGACTTTCATTATAAATATCCCCTAATTGAGGTTTCCCCTGGTTTTCTATGTTTCTTGTGGGATTTTTGATTTTTTCCTTTTTTGTTTGTTTTGGCACTAATACAGATTTTAGGTGCAAATATTTTTTTGTATGTTTGCTTTGCTAGGCTGAATTGTGAAACATATCACTTTCTATGTTCTGAAACAATTTAATTTAATAGTGCATAAATTAATGTTCCCTGAAATTTTAAAATAAATCACTTTAGAAACTCAAAGTATTTTATGTAGACTATTTGATAAGTGTTTAAATTTGACACTTGGTTATTATTTACACATATTGTATGCTTCACACTTAATTTGATAGTTTTCAAAAAATACTTTATTTATTCTGACTTTTAAATTTAACATACCCATTGGGCATGATATTTTATGGACAATAATAAACTTCTTTGAGTATATTTGAGTTCTGAATTTTTAACTTTTGTTAGATTTTCCAGTTTGTTGCTTTTTGCCAAAAATCATCTTCTGATTTTTTTCCAATAATCAGCTCTTTGGGATGTTTTATTCCATAATTAATTACATTATTAGTTCATAATTTTAATATACAATAACTCTTTGAAATATGCAAGATGCCTAGATTTATATAGATATTTAAAATAGATGTGTAAGGATAATATCCACTGATGTGGGTTTGCTGGGGTGTGTTTACTGGGAGCCAAGATGAAAACAGGTTCAGCGGGGTTTTTCCTATAGATAGCAAACATATTTCTATCCATACCTGCTGAGGAGAGAAATAGATAAGAAGGGAGTGCATAGAAAAGGAAGATAAGGGTGAAGGATGGAGCAGGTCTGGAGGATGCAAAGGTTTGGAATCAAGTCATGGGTAAGAGTTGGGGGCATGATGAGAAGAACTGATCTTGGACAAGCAGAGTAGAAGCCCTCATCTTCCTGAGCATGGGAGACTGTGGGCAAGGATCTTCCCCCTTAAGCTGTAAATTTTCCTGAGGCATGAGATCCTGAATTCTTAGCCAGATGGTAAACCTACGATCTCTTTGTTGGTGAGTAAAAAGAATGGATGGAAGTAGACGTCATAGGTAAAGTGAATTAAATAGTTGAGGTGGTTGATTCACCCCCCAGCCTCAGTTTGCTTAAGAAATGTCTAGGTCATATTGGCAAGCTTTAGTATACATTAATTTTGTTTCAATCTATCTGTCATTTCTTCATGTGGAAGCATCGACCCTCTTCCTTGTCCCTTTTATGGGCTCCACACTTGGTCATTGCTTAAGCTACTTCACTGAGTATTTTTCACGTTGAACTCTTCCTGGTTAAACTGGTTTTTATTAGACTCTCTGGTAATGAAATAGGCCCTTCTGCAGACTAGGACTAGCTTAGATATGCTCATGAGTAGGGCTGTTACACAAACTTATAGACTCACCCTTTCCCCAACTTAAATACATGTGTATCATTTTAACTCCAAGACAAGTCAGCGTTTAGCATTTCTGTTCGATGCTCAGCATCTGCCTTGCCCCTCCGATTTCAACTCCCCAATCATGTGACTAAGTTCCTGACTGTCAGCAGTGTGTGATCCTACATACTCTACTCTTAGAGGCATGGATGGCGCACTTCCAGACGGCTCCATTGTCCCGAGTACCTACTTCTTGTTCATGTAACTTCAATGCTTCAAATGCAATGCCGGGGGCATCATCATAATTGTATTATACAGCATGAACAAATCAAATAAATGAATGCGTCCAGATTTTTTTAAAAAAAAAAAGTCGCTCATCCTCCTTTGTGGAGACACCTCTGGGAGACTACATGCTGACCTGAAGTTCTCTTTCTGCTGCTGTCCTGCTCCTCCGCCTCCCTCGCCATGCTCCCTGCACCCTCCGCATGTCCCAGAATGTCAGCTCCCAGCCACCAGTTCTTTAACTTTGGCCTGTCCCCTTTGGTGTCTCTCCTTCGCCGATTTAAAATAATTATAGATGTCTTGGTCCTGCTTCTGAGATTTTGATTTGGTTGTCATGAGTATGACTCTTTTAAAACAACCCATGGGAACCTATTGGGTGCAGCCCAAGTTGAAAAACGATGTCTTCACTCGCATCTGGAATGAGGATGTCGTATTCTGATGTCTTCCTCGCACTGACTGAAGATCTCTGGGTTTCTCATTATCTTCCTTCACACATTGACTGAGGACCTCGGTTCTGGTATCTTCCTCACAACTGACTTGAGGGATCTCCTGTGTTTGTATTGTCTCCCCTCTGCCACTGACTGAAGAGATCTCGGTTCTCATATCTTCTCACATTGACTGAGGATCTCGGTTCTCATATCTTCTCCATACTGACTAGGATGCTGCGGTTTTCCTGAATTGTCTTCGCATGACTGAGGATCTCGGTTCTGGTGGTCTTCCTCTCACTGACTGAGGACCTCGGTTTCTGGTTGTCTTGCCTCGGCACCTGCATCCCACCTGGTCTTCCCACTTGCTTTTCACCTCCATTCAGTCCTCACCACAGTTTATCAGGAGCTGCTCGCTTTCTGGCCAGAAGCAGGCCTAATACAGAGCTGCTTGTGTGCACGTTTTGGTGACACATGCCAGCAGTGAGAGGGTTCAGTCCCTCCATCCCAGATGTCTGAGAGACTGCTTTTGAATCACTGCTTCCCATTGCATTGAGCCACCTAGGAGGGTTTTCATGTAACCACATACAAATAAGTGAGTTGTTCTTCTCCAAGGACGGCCTCTCCTAAGGAGGACTGGGAATAGTACATCTGTATTCTCTCATTGGTGGCTTGTTCCTCTGGTTCCGCTCCGCCCATATCACCCTCACTCTTTTGAAGCAGAGACGTTGTGTACATTCTTTGAATTATGCTTAAGAAAATAGTCATTCTCAGGGTGAAAGCAGATTTCCTTTGAGGATATGGCTATTTTTAGATTGTGCTACTGGACTTGTGTCTCATAAAGAGAAACAGTTAGTTAAGGTTGTGCACATATATCTGTTTCAGTTTCCACGTATTAGGAAGACCATGCCGGTATTACCCCTGCAGCTTCTGCTATCACCTGCCTGGCCACCTTTAGAATAACAGCTTTCAGCTCTTGCTAAGTAGCTTCTGTTTTTCTTGGACATCATTACTTTAATACTTGGCATTTCTTTCTCATTTTCCTTCCCCTCATATTCTCACCACTACTCTTCTAGACTTAATTATAATATTTAATTGCTCTATAGATTCATATGGCAAAGCCTAGAATGTATTTTCATTATAGAGCTGGCCAAGTCAGAAAAACCAACCATACCAGTTATTTGGGATCCACACACACATGAGCGCTCTCACACACATGAGCGCTCACACACACATACACACACGCTCTCACAAAAAGGCAATTAGCCAATTGCACTTTTCTGCCAGTTAAGCAGGCACTTGGTATCCATAGGCAATGCACCAGCTAGTCCCACCATGCTTAAATTAGCCAGGCCCAGCAGCATCCTTCACCTGGCCAGCATTCCCATGTGTATTATTTGTCTATTCTTGCATTGGTATAGAAGAAATACCTGAGACTGGTAGTTTCTAAAGTAAAGAGGTTTAATTGGCTCACAATTCTGCGGGTTGTACAGGAAGCATAGTGGCTTTCTGCTTCTAGGGAGGCCTCAGGAAACTTACAATCATGGTGGAAGGCAAAGGGGAAGCAAACGCATTTTACATAGTGGGAGAAGAAAGGAAGAGAGAGAGGGGAGAAGTGCTACACCAGAGCTCGTGAAAACCCTGTCATGAGAACAGCACTATAAGAATGGTGCTAAAGCATTAAAAGCTGCCTCCATGATCCAATCACCTCCCACAAAGACCCATCTCCAGCATTGGGTCTTTCTCTTTCTTTTTCTTTCTCTTCTTTCCTTTCTTTCTTTCTTTTTTCTTTCTTTCTTTCTTCTTTCTTCTCTCTTTCTTTTTCTTTCTTTCTTTCTTCTCTCTTTCTTTCTTCTTTTTTCTTTTCTTCTTTCTTCTTTTCTTTCTTTTTCTTTTTTTTTTTTTTTTTTTTTTTTTCTTTTTTCTTTCTTCTTTCTTTCCTTTCTTCTTTCTTTCTTTCTTTCTTTCTTTTCTTTCTTTCTTTCTTTCTTCTTTCTTTCTTCTTTCTTTCTTTCTTTCTTTCTTTCTTTCTTTCCTTTCTTTTCTTTCTTTCTTTCTTTCTTCTTTCTTCTTTCCTTTCTTTCTTTTCTTTCTTCTTCTCTTCCTTTTCTTCTTTCTCTCTCTTTCTCTTCTTCTTTCTTTCTCTTTTCTTTCTTCTCTTTCCTTTCTCTTTCTTTGAGAAAGATCTCCAGACTCTTAGGCTCCAAGCAATCCTCCCAACTCAACCTCCCTGGTAATTGGGAGAACAAGTGCACACCACCATGCCTGGGTAAATTTTTTTGAGAGAGACGGGGTTTCATTTCCCTGTATTGCTTGCCCAGGCTTGCCTAGAACTACTGAGCTCTAATGATCCACCTGCCTCTGCCTCCCAAAGGGCTGAAATTACAGTGTGACCCTCCATGCCTGGTCCAGATTTGGGTGGGGACACAGATCCAAACCATATCACCATGGTAGCCATGGTTTCATGATCAAAAGAAATATTAAATACCATAGCAAATACCATACCAGGATTAAATACCATATTCGGTGAATTCCTGCCTTTATCTTTTAAATCATTTCCATGATAGAATATTAATTTCATTTTAATGTTTTATGATTATTATTGTTTGTTTATCAGTAGAAGCTAGCATTACTACTTTCCAATATGAAGAATGATTTATTTAAAAAGCAGAAATTTAAGGAGATACTTTTACTTTTTAGCCTACTTTTTTTTTCCAGTAAAAGAGTATTTGGGCCCACTGACCTCTCATTTTATGCCATTGAACTATGTAACCACTTTAGATCATTGGTTTGGATTAGAGATGGTAAAATTTTTTTTTTCTAAAAGCAAAGTGTGTCTTGGTACATATAAGGTTTATGTCATTGGGCAGATTTTGAGAAAGTAAATGCGAAATTAAAACGCTTAATTCAATTTTCCTAGTTAACCAGATGATGGCAGCATATCCACATTTTGTCAACTGTGAACACAAGGAAAGGGGACTCGCCTCTACTTAGCACTGCTA
>NW_022096551.1:0-43599 GCF_006542625.1 Nomascus leucogenys | reverse complement strand
CTCTGTATCTTTGAGAGAAAATAACGGTAGAGAACAAGAGTCTCTGGCTAGTAATCCAGAAAATTCTCCTGGATCTTGTTGAAGGCTGTCAAGGTGGTACTTCTCTGAGTCTAGAAGAATTACAGCATTATTGGGTACAAGGTACCCATAAAGCAGATATGGCTTAGATCACAACACCCAAGTCTTTTCAAATATGTGAAAAGTCTTCCCAAGAAAGACAGCTACAAATAAGCCCAGACAGTGAAGACTACAATAAATATTCACCTTTTCTCTTTTTTAATTTTATTTTTAAACCTCTCATATGGTGCTGCATGCCCAAGATTTTAATGTCCAGACACTGAAGAACATCTACTAGCATCAACACCATCAGGAAAACATGACCTCACAAGTGAACTAAATAAGGCACTGGGGACAAATCCTGGAGAAAAAGAGATATGTGACCTTTCAGACACAGAATTCAACATAGCTGTATTAAAAAAAAAAAACTGAAAGAAATTTAAGATAACAAAGTAAAGAAATTCCAAATTTTATCAGCTAAACTCAACAAAGAGATTGAAATAGTTACAGCAAATTAAGCAGAAATTCTGGAGCTGAAAAATGCAATTGGCATGCTGAAGAATGCATTAGAGCCATTTAATAGCAGAATGGATCAAGCAGAAGAAATAGTGAGCTTGAAGACAGGCTATTTGAAAATACATAGAAGAGACAAAAGAAAAATAATTAAAAAAATGCCTACAGGATCTAGAAAAATAGCCTCACAAAGACAGATCTAAGAGTTATTATTTTTAAAGAAGATGTAGAGAAAGAGGCAGGGGTAGAAAAATTTATTCAA
Organism: Nomascus leucogenys; assembly: GCF_006542625.1. Classification (NCBI taxonomy): domain Eukaryota; kingdom Metazoa; phylum Chordata; class Mammalia; order Primates; family Hylobatidae; genus Nomascus; species Nomascus leucogenys. The sequence continues at coordinate 42,767 of NW_022096551.1, read as the reverse complement.
AGGGATAATAACAGAAAACTTTCCAAACCTAGAGAAAGATACCCATATCCAACTACAAAAATGTTATAGGACATTAAGCAGATTTAACCCAAAAAAGACTACTTCAAAGCGTTCAATAGATCTTCCAAAAGTCAAAGATAAAGAAAAGTTCTAAAGGAAGAAAGAGAAAAGAAACAAATAACATACCGGAGAGCTCCAACACCTCTGGCAGCAGACTTTACAGTGGAAACCCTACCGGCCAGGAGAGAGAAGCAATAAATATTTAAAGTACTAAAGGAAAAAAAACTTTTACCTTAGAATAGCATATACAGTGAAAATGTTCTTCAAATAAAAAGAAGAAATACTGACTTTTTCCAGACAAACAAAAGCTGAAGTATTTTATGAATACCATGTCTGTCCTAAAGGAATGCTAGAGAGTACTTCAATCAGGAAGAAAAGGACATTAACGAGCAATAAATGATCACCTGAAGGTAAAAAAATCCTCACTGCTAATAGGATACAAAACAAAACAGAATATTATAACACTGTAGCTGTGTGCTGTGCAAACTACTCTTATTCAAAGTAGGAATACTAAATAATCCAATCAAAAGTAATAACTACAACATTTCAAGACATAGCACAATAAAATATAAATAGAAACAACAAAAAGTTAAAAAGTGAAAGGATGAGCACACCCGTCCTGAGCTGGCCGATGTGGTGGAAGCTCGGAGCTCGGAGCCGGGAAGGCCAGGAGCCTGGGCGGAAGGGAGGCCGCCTGAGAGCCGGAAGCCTGGGCAGGGGACGAGGCCTCCAGCGCCCCCCAGCAACAGCAGGGCGGCGCCACATTGGTCCTGCGCGAGGCCTGGCCTCCGCGAGGCGGGACGCTCTGGGAGGCGGGCGTGCTCGGGTAGAGGGAGACAGCTGCCCGGGGCACGGGCGAGCGCTCTGGGGGTCCCGGATCCGAGCCCCGCTGCCCCGGGTGGTGGTGACGCCTGGAGTCGGGCGGGCGTGGCTGGGCCGGGCTCTTGGGGCAGCCAGGCAGAGGTGTGGGCGTCTAGGCCACACCACCCTGAACGCGCCCATCTCCTCTGATCTCGTGAAGCTAAGCAGGGTCGGGCCTGGTTAGTACTTGGATGGATTCCGCCTGGGAATAGCAGTACCATAGGCTTTTGGCTTCCCGCTCCCTCCCGCTTTCCCCCTTTTGTCTCCGTGCTTCCCAACCTCCCCGCCTCCATCCACCTTGTCCACCCCTGCGCCCCAGCCCAAGCCCAGGGCCTCCCCTGAAGATCCGCCACTGCAGCACCACAAGGCAGCAGCATCCCACCTCTTCCGACTCGCCGCAGCCCCACCAGGAGCCAGGCTCCAACCCAGGGAGGACGGGACCAACCCCGAGGGGCGCAGGCGCGGGTTTCCCTGAGGTCCCGGGTGTCTTTCACGACTCCCCGGACGCCCAGGCAAATTCAATCATTCATCCCAGCGCCCGCCGCAACCGTCCAAGCTGGCGGGAAGGGGCGGGCAGGGGCAGGGGGGTCCGAGAGACGCCAGCCAAGACCTCCGCTCCAGAACCCGTGGGCGCTTTTACCCCCAGGGAAGGACATTGCCTTCGCCAGCCACGAGGAAATCCGTCCCTGTGCATTTTGCCACCGAACTTCAGTAAACTCCAGTCCCAAGGACACGAGAGAGAACCAGGCCTGGCCCCCATGAACAGCTCAGAGCCACCGCTCTCCCCAGATGGATGGGCGCACTCTACAAATCTGGGGGCCCACCGCACCAAGAAGACAGAAGAAGCAAACAAAGGAAGGACCCTATGAAACGCACCCCCAAAGCGACCACCCAATCAAAGAAAATAAAACGTCTCCAGGGCTCCATTGCTTTTTCCGCAGGGGGACCCTGACCCCCTCTTCTAGCCCGGCCTAAGCACCCTCCACCCCACCCCGGCCTGCTCAAAAGGGGGCCCTGTCTACCTGAGCAGAGCCTCCCTCTCCAAGGCTCTTCGCTTTGCTCTACAGCTCCCTCACCCTCTCCTTTCTCTACTGCCCCCTCCACCTCACACTCTTCTGTCGCGCTCTGTCTTTCCCTCTTTCCTCTTTCCCTCTCTCTCTCTCCTCCCCCACTGTCTGTCTCTCTCTCCCTCTGGTTCTATCTCTCCATTCCTCTCTCCCTTGCTCTCCTTCTGTAGCAGGAGCCGCAGACGAAACCCCTCAGACACCGAGTTGTAGAAGGAAGGGCTTTATTCAGCTGGGATCATGGGTAGACTCACGTCTCCAAAAACCGAGCTCCCCGACTGAGTAATTCCTGTCCCTCTTAAGGGCTTACATCTCTAAGGGGGTCTGCGTGAGAGGGTCGTGATCCATTGAGGAAGCAGAGGGTACTGACTGGGAGCTGCATGCAGCGGTAATTAGATCAGAACAAAACAGGACAGGGATTTTCACAGTGCTTTTCTATACAATGTCTGTAATCTATAGATAACATAACCGATTAGGTCAGGGGTAGATCTTTAACTACCAGGCGCAGGGTGTGGCACCGGGCTATCTGCCTGTGGATTTCATTTCTGCCTTTTAGTTTTTACTAAAAGGGGAGCGCCCATGTGTGTCTGGGAATGGGTTTGCTCGTGATTGTGGTGGGGTGTGTCTGGATGTCCGTCAGTACCTTTGTCCCGGGATCAGGCTGCCAACTCTATTGCCAGCACATGGGTGTCACAGTTGCTGTGATAGTCTCAGTACGCAGAAATTGGGCATAAGATAATATGAGGGGTGGTCTCCTCCCTTACTTCAAGCTATCTTTGTCTGTGTCTGTGTCTTTGTGTGTCCGTGTATGTGTGCCCGTGTGTGTCCATGTGTGTGTGCCCACGCGCGTGCTCCCGTGTGTATCTGTGTGTCAGGGTGGGTTTGCTCGTGGTGGTGGTGGGGTGTGTCTGGGTGTCCCATCAGCCCCTAGCCCCTCTCTCCCGGGATCAGGCTGCTGGTGCTCTAGTGCCAGAACCGGGCAAAGCAGGGCCTTGGCCAACGGGGCGGGTCCTCCTTGGGACAAGTGACAATGGTGTGGGCGTTGTGAGAAAAAGGGTCCACGGTGCTGGGCCAGCTGTTTGCCTCTGGGCAGCCCTGACGGCTCTGGATGTGTGGGGCAAGAGGGGGCCTTGCAGGAGGGGTGGCAAGGGATCCAAAACAATTTTTCCGCAGCAAGGTGGAGGACCAGAGAGGATCCCAGAACGGCTGGCCCTGGGCCCTGTTGCCTCAGAGCACACCCCGTCCTGAGCGGGCCCTATGTGTTGGAAGCTTGGGAGCTCCCGAGCCGGGGAAGGCCTGGAGCGTCTGCGAAAATGGAGGCCGCCTGGTGTGCCTGGAGCCTGGGCAGGGGACTGAGGCCTGTGGCTCTCCCGCGCTGCAACAGGGCAGCGCGTGGTCTGGCCGCAGGCGAGGGGGGTGGCTCAGGGAGGCAGGCGGAAGGCGCAGCACGGCAGCCGGCAGTGCTGGGGCCTTGGGAAGAGCAGCCCGGCCATGGGGGAGCGGCTCTGGGGTCCCGGATCTGAGGCCCGCAGCCCCGAGATGGCAGTGACTCCTGCAGTCGAGCAGGCATGACTGGGACGGGCTCTTGTGGCAGCCAGGCACCACTGCTGGCCTTTATGGCCACACCACCCTGAGCGCACGGGATCTTTACTGATCTTGGAAGCTAAGCAGAGGCGGGCCTGGCTAGTACTTGGGATGTGAGACCCCCTGGGAATACTGGGTGCTGAAGGCTTTTGGTTCCCCGCTCCCTCCCTCTTTCCCCCATTTGTCGCCATGCTTCCCAACTGCCCCTTGACTCTACTCCAACTTTTCCATGGGCTGCTTTCCACTGGGGAAGGACATTGCCTTCGTCAGCCACCAGGAAAACTGTCCCTGTGCACTTCGATTTTCATTGCCACCGACTTTGTGTAAAATCCAGTCTCGGGGACACAAGAGAGACCCAGGTCTTGTGCCCTGTGAGCACGCTCGGCGTTATGGCTTCCGCCAGATGGACAGGCTCACTCTACAAATCTCGGAGCCTACCGCATCAAGAAGACAGAAAGGAGCAAACAAAAGAAGGACCCTATGAAACGCACCCCTAAAGTAACCAACCAATCCAAGAGTAAACACGTCTCAGGGCTCAGTTAGTCCCTCTGGCTTGGACAGCCCTGCCCCCCTGTTCTGGCCCAGCCCAGGCACCCTCCACCCCACCCTGGCCTGCTGAAAGGGGCCTGTCTACCAGAGCAGACCTCCCTCTCCAAGGCTCTATCGCACTCGCTCTCCAGCTCCCTCACCCTCTCTCTTTCTCTTCTTCCCCTCCACCTCTGGCTCTTCTGTCACCTTCTCTCCTCTCTCCCCACCCTCTCTGTCTCTATCTCTGTCTCTGTCTCACCCTTTGTTTCTATCTCTCCATCCCTCTCTCCCTTGCTGTCCTTCAAGCTGTCTTTGTGTGTGTGTCCATGCGTGTCCATGTGCGTGTGTGCCGGTGCGCGTGCGCGCGCCCGTGTGTATATTTTTGTGGGGGTGGTGGGTTTGCTCATGCTGGTGGTGGGGTGTGTCTGGGTGTCCGTCAACCCCTCTTTCCCAGGATCAGGCTTCCGGGCTGTAGTGCCAGCCGGGACAAAGCAGTCCCTTCCTGCCCCATTGGCCACGGGCCGGGTCTTCCTCGGACAAGCGACAATGGTGTAGGCGTTGTAAGAAAAAGGGCCCGCGGGGCTGGGCCAGCTGTTCGCCCCTGAGCAGCCCTGGCTTCTCTGGGTGTGTGGGGCAAGAGGGGGCCTTGCAGGAGGGGCGGGGAGGAATCCAAAATAAATATTCCGCGGCAAGGCGAAGGACCAGAGGGGATCCCAGGACCATGAGCCCTGGGCCCTGATGCCTGGGAGCACACCCCGTCCTGAGTAGGCCCCAAGTGTTGGAAGCTCCGGAGCTCGAGAGCCAGGGGAAGGCCTGTAGTGTCAGCTAAAGGGAGGCCTCCTGGAGAGTCCAGATCCCTGGCAGGGGATGGAGGCCTCTGGTGCCTCGGAGGTCCCGCGCATGGTCTGGCCGCCGGCGACAGCGGGACGCTCAGGGAGGCCGGCAGAAAGCGCAGCGCGGTGACTGGTGGTGCTTGGGCGTATAGAGGGGGAGAGCAGCCCGGCCGCGAGCAAGCAGCTCTGGGGTGCCTGATCCCAGCCTCACGGCCCGGGTTGGTGGTGACCCTGGAATCAGGCGGGCATAGCTGGACCGGCTCTTGGACCAGCCAGGCGCCACTGCCATTGTCTACGGGCCATACCACTCTGAACACGAGAGAAACCCAAGCCGCGGTCCGTGGGCACGCTCGGCGCCACTGCTCCCGCCACAGGGACGGTGCACTCGACAAATTTCAGAGCCCACAGCACCAAGAGGACAGGGAGGAGCCAGCAAAGGAATGACGCTACGAAACGCACCCCCAAAGCAACCAACCAATCCAAGTAAAAACACGTCTCAGGGCTCCCCTGGTTTTTCCGCGTGGGCGGCCCTGCCCCCTGTTCTAGCCCGGCCCAGGCGCCCTCCACCCTACCCTGGCCAAAGGGGCCCTTGTCTACCAGAGCAGAGCCTCCCTCTCCAAGGCTCTGTAGCTCTCCCTCTCTAGCTCCCTCACCCTCTCCCTTTCTCTACTTCCCTGTCCACCTTGCTCGCGCTCTCGCTCTCTTCTCTCTCTCTCTCTTCTATCTCTGTCTCTCGCAATTTCCCTGGTCCTCTCTGTCCTCTCTCTCTCTCTCTATCGCTGTTTCTCTCTCTCCTTCCGTTTCTATCTTTCCATCCCTCTGTCCCTTGCTCTTCTTCAAGCTGTCTGTGTCTTTGTGTGTCTGTGTGTGTGTTTGTGTTCCCGCGCGTGCGCCCGTGTGTGTCTGTGTGTTTCGGAATGGGTTTGCTAGTGATTGTGGTGGGGTGTGTCTGGCTGTCCCTCAGTACCTTTGTCCTGGGATCAGGCTGCCAACTCTATTGCCAGCGCCTGAGTGTCACAGTTGCCGTGATAGTCTCACACACTCAGGTGTGTATCTCGTTCATTTTCATGTAGACAACGAGAGCGAAACCACAGAGAAAAGAAACTTCCAGTGCATCACGGCCTGAGGATGGATTCCTGTTTCCTGCAAAATGGGGAGTCTCCAATATAGCCTGTTTGAAACTGGAAAGGAGAGCACTGACACGAAGCTGGTCTTCCACGCATCCCTGGAAGTTTCTGGGGCCCCACAGAGCTCGGGAAACAAACAGTCAACATGGTCACGCTCTCGGGGGATGGGGGCAGAGACTTGAGCAACAGGCATCTCTGCAGAGGGCAAAGAAACCTGGAATCCAGAATCACGCTTTAGTTGGCCTGAGTGTGACTCTGTGTGGATGTGACTATCCACCTCGCGCTCTGTTGCAGGCTCAACGTGGGGATATGTCATCTGTGAACCATGTGGATGAAAAACAGACAACCCCCTGAGTCTCCGCTCATGGCTCTCTGGGGAATTCACTCATTCCTTCCGAAACGGAATTCGTCTGAATCGCTCCAGGATGAAGTAACCCAGGCTGGCGATCTGGAGGGCCGCTGAGCGCCCCGCCGGCCAACGGGGCTGTGGGCCTAGCACTTAGCCCACACTGGGGACCCAGCATTTTCCCGGAGTGCTGGGTCCTGTTGGTTCTGGAGGCAGCAGACCGTTTTTCTCTCTGCCTTCCTTTATCTGTTTCTTGCTTCTTTTGTCCCTCTGTCCATCCTTCCCTCTGTTCTTCCCTCCCTCCCCCGTTTTTTTCCTCCCTTTCTGCCTCCCTCCCTCTTTCTCTCCCTTCCAGGGTCACTCAGTCCATCCATCTTTTCCTAGCTCTGTCCTTCCGTCCCACTCTGTCTCCGTTCCTGTCCTCAACTTTGCCTGCCTTCCCTCTTGCCTGGAAAGGGCAGCACCTCGGTTTGCGCGAGGTCTCGGGTCTACATTTAGTTGCAAGGCGCTCCATGGTGCTGGCGGGGAGGCTGGCGGGACAAGGGTTGGCAAGTGATGGTGAGCGAAGAGGCAGAGGAGTCGAGCCATGGAAAGGAGAACTGGCCTGGCTTCTGCCCCGGCCCAGTGTTTCGCGGACTGCGGTCTCCGCCAACCCGACTGAAGAACGGGGGGGAAGAAGGGATGAGAGCTCCGCCTGGGCTAGTTAGAAAACCTAGGCTGCTGGCACATCAAAAAGCTTATACACCATGATCAAGTGGGCTTCATCCCTGGGATGCAAGGCTGGTTCAACATACGCAAATCAATAAATGTAATCCAGCATATAAACAGAACCAAAGACAAAAATCACATGATTATCTCAATAGATGCAGAAAAGGCCTTTGATAAAATTCAACAACCCTTCATGCTAAAAACTCTCAATAAGTTAGGTATTGATGGGACGTATCTCAAAATAATAAGAGCTATGTACGACAAACCCACAGCCAATATCATACTGAATGGGCAAAAACTGGAAGCATTCCCTCTGAAAACTGGCACAAGACAGGGATGCCCTCTCTCACCACTCCTATTCAACATAGTGCTGGAAGTTCTGGCCAGAGCAATCAGGCAGGAGAAGGAAATAAAGGGTATTCAATTAGGAAAAGAGGAAGTCAAATTGTCCCTGTTTGCAGATGACATGATTGTATATCTAGAAAATCCCATTGTCTCAGCCCAAAATCTCCTTAAGCTGATTAGCAACTTCAGCAAAGTCTCAGGATACAAAATCAATGTACAAAAATCACAAGCATTCTTGTACACCAATCACAGACAAACAGAGAGCCAAATCATGAGTGAACTCCCATTCACAATTGCTTCAAAGAGAATAAAATACCTAGGAATCCAACTTACAAGGGATGTGAAGGACCTCTTCAAGGAGAACTACAAACCACTGCTCAATGAAATAAAAGAGGATACAAACAAATGGAAGAACATTCCATGCTCATGGGTTGGAAGAATCAATATCGTGAAAATGGCCATACTGCCCAAAGTAATTTATAGATTCAATGCCATCCCCATCAAGCTACCAATGACTTTCTTCACAGAATTGGAAAAAACTACTTTAAAGTTCATATGGAACCAAAAAAGAGCCCGCATCGCCAAGTCGATCCTAAGCCAAAAGAACAAAGCTGGAGGCATCACGCTACCTGACTTCAAACTATACTACAAGGCTACAGTAACCAAAACAGCATGGTACTGGTACCACAACAGAGATATAGATCAATGGAACAGAACAGAGCCCTCAGAAATGATGCCGCATAGCTACAACTATCTGATCTTTGACAAACCTGACAAAAACAAGAAATGGGGAAAGGATTCCCTATTTAATAAATGGTGCTGGGAAAACTGGCTAGCCATATGTAGAAAGCTGAAACTGGATCCCTTCCTTACACCTTATACAAAAATTAATTCAAAATGGATTAAAGATTTAAATGTTAAACCTAAAACCATTAAAATTCTATAAGAAACCTAGGCAATACCATTCAGGACATAGGCATGGGCAAGGACTTCATGTCTAAAACACCAAAAGCAATGGCAACAAAAGCCAAAATTGACAAATGGGATCTAATTAAACTAAAGAGCTTCTGCACAGCAAAAGAAACCACCATCAGAGTGAACAGGCAACCTACAGAATGGGAGAAACTTTTTGCAACCTACTCATCTGACAAAGGGCTAATATCCAGAATCTACAATGAACTCAAACAAATTTACAAGAAAAAAACAAACAACTCCATCAAAAAGTGGGCAAAGGACATGAACAGACACCTCTCAAAAGAAGACATTTATGCAGCCAAAAAACACATGAAGAAATGCTCATCATCACTGGCCATCAGAGAAATGCAAATCAAAACCACAGTGAGATACCATCTCACACCAGTTAGAATGGCCATCATTAAAAAAACAGGAAACAACAGGTGCTGGAGAGGATGTGGAGAAATAGGAACACTTTTACACTGTTGGTGGGACTGTAAACTAGTTCAACCATTGTGGAAGTCAGTGTGGCGATTCCTCAGGGATCTCGAACTAGAAATACCATTTGACCCAGCCATCCCATTACTGGGTATATACCCAAAGGACTATAAATCATGCTGCTATAAAGACACATGCACACATATGTTTATTTTGGCACTATTCACAATAGCAAAGAGTTGGAACCAACCCAAATGTCCAACAATGATAGACTGGATTAAGAAAATGTGCACATATACACCATGGAATACTATGCAGCCATAAAAAATGATGAGTTCGTGTCCTTTGTAGGGACATGGATGAAACTGGAAAACATCATTCTCAGTAAACTATCACAAGGACAAAAAACCAAACACCGCATGTCCTCACTCATAGGTGGGAATTGAACAATGAGAACTCATGGACATAGGAAGGGGAACATCACATTCCAGGGACTGTTGTGGGGTGGGGGAGGGGGAGGGACAGCATTAGGAGATATACCTAATGCTAAATGAGGAGTTAATGGGTGCAGGAAATCAACATGGCACATGGATACATATGTAACAAACCTGCACATTGTGCACATGTACCTAAAACTAAAGTATAATAAAAAAAAAAAAAAATAAAAAAAAAAAAAATAAAAAATGGGAAGAGCAAAAATAAATAAATAAATAAAAAAAAAAAAAAAAAAAAAAAAAACCTAGGCTGCTGCCTGCAAACCCGCGCGTGAGCAGTAGACAGTCCACCTCCCGGTACCTGGGCGGGCCCTGGGTCCCCGGATGCTCAGGAAAGAATGACAGCCCTCCTCTGTGTGGAGTCTCTCGCCGGACCTGGAACTCAGGGATCCTAGACAGGTCAGCTGGAAGGGAAGACACGTCTCTCCATACCGAGTCAGAGGTTCACCGCGAAAGAGAGGCCACCGCCCTGCCCCACCCTGCCCCAACCCCGCGTCCTAAAGCTCCTCCAGCAGAGCCCAGTGTCCTTCCTGTCTGAGGAGTGGTTGCAGCGGAGCGGCCTCTTCCACGTCCTTCAGCTCCTCCAGTGGCGCCGGATCTAGGAAAGGTTGTGACTTTTGCTGAAACTCTGGGGTCGACAGGAACTCATCTAACAGCCTGGAGGTGAGTGCAAACGAGCGCACCGGCTCCTAGAGCTCTTGGGAGGGCGCCTGGATGGCTTGCATCTGTGCTTGACGCGGAGGCCTCCGGGGTCGCGAGCTTCGTAGGTGAAGGTGCCCCGTCTTCGGGATCCCACGCTGCCCCGGCGACCTGGGGCTCCAGCCCCACCACGGACTGCCCTGGGACGTGGGTGGCGCAAGCACACCTTGGCCCTGTGGCCCGGCTTGAGCGGGCCCTGGCTGTCCCACGGCGCAAGGGCCCGGCAGGCCGTCGCGCTGCTGGTCCCGGTCCTCCTGGCATTTGCTTGGGTGCGGAGGCCACCGAGGAGTCTGAGGGTGGGCGAGCGCCCCTTCCGGAGGAGCCAGGGCGGCGTAGGCAAAATCCCCGCCTGCCGGGGCAGGTTGGGATATCCCTTCTGCCGGCGCGGCCTGGCTGGGCTGGAGCAGGGGCACGGCCCTTGCTCCCTGGCTCACGAAAGCCCCCTGTGGGAGAGTCCCAGGGGCGCAGGGCATGCGGGGTGCGGGGAGCCCCGTTCACCACGCCCCGGTGTGGGCGAAGGCGACCGACCAGGGAGCAGGGTGACACCCCCCGGGGGGCGCGGTGCACAGGCCGCCTGTGTGCGCGGGCGCCCTGCCACCCTGTCCTGGGTGCCTGTCCCTTCGATTCTGAAACCAGATGTGAATCCTGGCCTCTGGGAGGCCCGTCTCTCTGGCCAGTTCTTCCCTGGTGGCGATGCCTGGAAAGCGATCCTTCTCAAAGGCTCGAACCGGCAGGGCAGTCTGGGATCCGGTGACGGCGGTCCGCTTTCTCCTGTCTTCTTGCGGGCCGCGTCTCCAGGGCCAGGGCCGAGATTCCCGCCGGTGCTGCCTCAGCTGACGTGACCTCCCATTCTGAAACCAAATCTGGACCCTGGGCTCCGAAATGCCTATGGCCTGGGCCAGCCCTTCTCTGGTGGCGATGCGCAGGTATGGGTTCCGCTGAAAGCAGGCTCGCAGGGCCTCGCTTTGGCTCTGGGTCCAAGCGAGTCTCCTTCGCCGTCCTCGTCCTTGGGCTTCCGCGGGGAGGGTGCTGTCCGAAGGTGTCGGGAGAGCCATCGCGGGGAGCCCCGGCCGGAATTTCACAGACGGACACGGGCAGAGAGAGGCTGGCGGGCTCCCGTGCACCTCAGCCGGCCTGTACACTGCGCGCAGGTCCAGCCAGGAGGCCCTTAGAAAGACCTACCACCTCCACCCCGTTATTAACTTGCATGAGCTCTGGGGCCCAAGGTCCCGGGGTAGCTCGCCCTCTGAAGCCGAAAACCTCAGGGACCAGGGACTTGTGGGGTGGGTGGGTGTAGGGCCAGATTGGAGGGGAAAGAGGGGCTTCGGGGGCTGGCTCTCTGAGGTTCTCCAGTAATTCTATGGAAACTGGAAACAGCTGTCTTGACTCGCACAGTTTTCAGGCAGAAACCACCCTGAAGGGTGGAGTGTGGAACGGAACCTCCATGACAGTCTTGAGTTTTCCAGGCCCTCTCCGGGAAGGCGGCAATGCCTGTGGGTGTCGCCGTTGCCGTGATAGTCTCACACACGCAGGGGTGTATCTCGTTCATTTTCATGTAGAAAACGAGAGCGAAACTACAGAGAAAAGAAACGTCTGGTGCATCACGGCCTGACCACGGATTCCTGTTTCCTGCAACAAGGGGAGTCTCCACTGTGGCCTGTTTGGAAACTGGAAAGGGGAGGGAAGTCACGATGCTGCTTTTCCACGCTTCGCTGGAGGTTTCTGTGTCCCCACAGAGCTTGGGAAACAGTCAACATGGTCATGCTTTCAGGGGCCGGAGACACGTGAGCACCAGGCTCCCTCATTGCAGAGGGCAAAGGAACCTGGAACACGGAAACATGGTTCACTCTGCCTGAGTGTGACTGCTCTGTTGCAGGCTCAGCGTGGGGCTATGTCATCTGTGAACCATGTGGATGAAAAACGGACAATCACCCGAGTCTCCGCTCATTGCTCTCTGGCCAATTGGATCATTCCTTGGGAGGCGGAATTCGTCTGAATCGCTCCTGGATGAGGTGACCCAGGCTGGCGATCTGGAGGGCTGGTGAGCGCCCCGCAGGCTGACGCGGCTGTCAGCCCAGCACTCAGCCTGCACTGGGCACCCAACATTTTCCCAGAGTGCAAGGTCCTGCTGGTCCTAGAGGCAGAAGACCGCTTTTCTCTCTGCCTTCCTCTCTCTGTCTCTTGCTCCCTTTCTCCTTCTGTCCTTCCCTTCCTCCCTCCTCCCTCCCTACCTCTCTTCCTCACCCTCTCCCCACTTTCTCCTTTCCAATGTCCCTCTGTCCATCTGTCCTTTTCTCGCTCCATTCCTCCCTTTCTATCTCTGTTCCTCTCCCCATCTCTATTTTTCAACATTGTATGACCCCATTGTGTGTATCTATGTGTTAACATTTTTTAGCAAAAAAATTCATTTTCATTAAGATATGTACATTGTTATTTAGACACGTTATTTATGTATGTGCATTTGTTTAATAGACATAATTTATTTCAGAGTTATTCTACAGCATAGTGTAAGCGTAACTCATAAGCAGTGTCAACCCAAAAATTGTGTGACTCACATTACTGTGATTCTTTTCTATTGCAGTGGTCGAGAATAAAATCTCTATATCTCCAATTTATATCTGTCTATTATCATTGAATTGGCCCCATTTCCTGTAATGATAGAACACTATTCCCGTACTATGACAAGAGCTGTGGGCTGTGGGGAGGTCAAGGATAGGATGACACAGAAGTGAAGATAAGACATTCTCTTTTTCACATCTTTATTAAATACAAATTCCATATGAACGAAATTTAAAATTCCAAACGACATTAATGTTTATTTCATCACATAAAATGAAATTATAAAGCAACCAAATAAGTAATTAATACACTTAGATAATGAAAGATTGTATGATCTCAGTAAAAAATACAAGTAGAATATACGTCAAATATAACAAAATACACTGTATTGTAGTATGCGATGAAATCTCCATATCCTGCAATATAGTACAATCAATTGAAATGTATAAAATACAATAAAATATAAATTTAGGATTTTAAAATGAAATAAAACATGAAGCAGTTCAATAAATAAGTACAATCATTTACCATTTAATATATCTTGACTTAAATTTTATGTAGAAATATTAAAAGTAAACAGCTTGCATAGTAATTTTACTATAATTATATAAAACTGTAAAAATGTATAGACATTTTTTCACAGGGAGTGCTATTAATGGTTTGTGGATATTAGTACTCCATGGGTTCAGGCTGGAAGAGTGAGAGCCTACAACATTTTCCGGATTAAAAGAGAAGCAATTTCTTGGTAAGGGGGCTCATGCCTGTAATCCCAGCATGTTGGGAGGTGGAGGCTGGCGGATCACCTGAGTTTGAGGCCAACCTGGCCAAAGTGACAAAACTCTCTCTCTACTAACAATACAAGAAAAAATAAATTAGCCAGGCATGGCAGTACATTCCTGTAGTCCCAGTAACTTGGGAGGCTGAGGCATGAGAATTGTTTGAACCCAGGAAGCAGAGGCTGCAGCGAGCTAAGATTTTGCCACTGCACTCCAGCCTGGATAACATAGCAAGACTGTCTCAAAAAAAAAAAGGAACATATAATTTTATATTTACTTTTCTACAATCTAAAATGTGCAAATTCACAATTACATTCTAATATTTTTCTGATTATATGGAAATGCACGACTGTCATCAGACATCCAAAAGACATCAAATGTCTAACATGAAATATAACATTTGTCTATAGCCTTAGCGGTCTGCAAAATGCAGGGCTCACAATTCTGAGTATACCACTCAAGTTTCTTTCCTATGACTTCTTCAGGTTCTGTCATTTATTAACACAGTGTGTCTAAAATTGTCGCTGCTGGTCATCTGGAAGAATCTGAGAAGAAGCAGGTCCTTGTTCTCATTCCCAGAGCTGCATCTCTGCTGAATAGGGTCAAGGTGCTCCCAGCTTAGCCTCATCTGATCCACTGACAGGTTCAGTTATCTCCTGCCCAGGGAAGGGCTGGGCTTCTCTCTCCAGGGCTGAATCCCCAGGACCAGGCAGTGTGGCTGGGACAAGCCAGCCCTCTGCAGGGAAGACATAAGCTGCCTGGGTGGCCATGGAATACAAGGTCTGCACCTGGGCACACAGAGGCCCCCGGAGCTGAGTGAGCAGTGTCAGCTGCTCACAGGTCAGTGGAGAATGGATCTGCTGTGCCCACACCTGGGCTAGGTCTCGATAAACAGCCTCTGACATAGCTCGCACCGAGGTCACCAAGCTTTTTCGAAGTGACGGTGTTTGGACTCCTAGGGGCCGAGAACTGTGCCGCTTGCTGTGCCCAGTGCGAGCCCTGGAACGTCCCCTATGGTGGGTATCACAGGTCTCCTGGATTTCACTGTTGTGCACAGCAGTGGAGGATCTTGATTTCTTTTTCAACATCAAGCTGCACTCCTCTTCTGGACGATTCCCTGCAAAGAAAGCATGTGAGAGACTCACCAGAGCAGTCCCCACAGACCCTCATTTCCAGAACACCCTGTGCACCCAGGTGAACCCAACTTGTCTCTCCCATTCCTTCCTGACCATCTCAGCACTGGAATGAAGTGAGGCTGAACCTCTTGTGAGTCCCCAGATATTCTCGGAGTGCTAAGATCTCAAAAACTTACTCGTCAATAAGTAACTCCCTTTCCGCTCAAGACTCGTTTAAAAGTTTCCTGATTATTTGCCTTTTGGGGCAAACCAAAAACAAAAAAACCACCACCACCACCAACAAAAAACACCAAGACTCTACCTGCTCTGTCTTGGCAGCTGTTTTGGGAACTGATTTTTCTTTTCCTGCAGTTTTCCCGATATGAACTGGACTCTGGTTCTGTGAACACAATGAGAGTTTGAGAAAGTGCCTCCAGCTGAACACCCTGAAATTCCTAGTCCATCCTGGACACACAGGAGCTGAGGTTGCCACCGAACCCCAGCTCTCTTCTGTTCTCCAGTGTCCAGGATCTGTACGGCCCTGGCTGCCAAGGAACTCCCAGTTTCCTTGCCAGGGGAGCCTGTGTTGCTGCCCTTGCCCTTCTCACCTTGAAAGAGTCAAATCTTACCTGATCCAGCAGTGCTGTTCCTGGCCTTGAGCTTGGTTTCCTCAGAATTCTCCTTGTTTGGATTGGGCTCCGATCCTGCTGCAAAAGAAAATTAAGATGACTCACCTCTCCCTAGGCAGAGTCCCATAATCGATCTCTGATGCATTTTTGCGAATCAGTCTTTCATGGAAGCTCTTCAGCCAGTGTCAGGAGTGAACACATTTCTCAAAGTCCCCTGAGGGCACTAAGCCATTTCTCATCCCCAATCTCAAAATAAAACCCTGCTAAAGACACATAGCTCAGTGTCCCTGATTCCAACCCTCCTTCCAGCCTCCATAGGAGCAGCCCAAGGCCTTACCTTGCCTTTGCATGTGCTTCTCACTGGAATGGGAGAAGGCGGTCTTGCCTTTTCCTTTGAATGGTTTCTTCTCTTCTGAGCCCTTTTCTGTAAAGGAGATCGGTTGGAAAGGGGGCTGGTCAGTGGAGCATCGGATGGAGGAGCAGTGGAGATCGGGGTCTTCATTTCCCTTTCCCATGTTGAAGCGCAAGTGAAAGGTGCACTCTCTAACACGTCCAAAGGCAGAGTGTGGGTTATTCTGATAGACCTGCCTTTTATACGTCCCTCACCTGGGCGTGGCATACTCTGATTGGCCGAACAGTTTTCTCATTCCTGCCTCTTCTTAGAGCCTCAATCAGAAGTTTCTTGCTGTAGTTCTACTGGGGAGCTAGACACAGTTAAGGGAGACATTTTCAGGATCCTGTCATAGTGTCAAGAAAACAAAGAACCGGGAGCACAGGGATCGGAAGATCAGGGAATCATTTCTTCCGATTTCTGTCCCAGTTCCTACCTGGAAGTATTTATGATCTTGTTCACCTTTCAAGATGCACAATTAAACATGCCTATATTGACATACGTTATATATTTTGCACAGAAAGAGAATTTATTATACATGGTGTTAACATTGTATGCATAGGTATTATAATTTCTTAAATGCTTGGAAGCAACAAATGTCAAATTATGGTTGATTGTATTAGATCCACACATGATGAAATAAAAATGCAGAGAAAAAATAAATACCAAATGAAATGACTCTTCCTACCTTAAAAATGGGGAACATAATTAGATCAAATGCAATAAAATTGAATTGATTAGGTTGAGCCAGTGCTAACCTAATCAGCTCCTGATTCCTGAGGTAGCAAAAAGTCTAGGTGGAAAAAGTTTCCCCCTTTCTCACCCTTCCTCAGTCATCCTGGGAGCGCCATTGTGTTCTGTGGAATTTATTCAGCCTCCCTAATAAAAATGGACTTGCTCTCAAACAGGTAACCCAACTGATCACAAGAAAAACAGCCTCGATTCTGAACATCAGCTCCTGTCTTCACACCGCAGACACCACCTGAATCCCGTCAAAGCCCACATTGTTTCTCAACAGCACCATATTCCAGGGCAGCCTCTCAAAATTGCCTCAGTGAGAAGGGACAAGGTGTGGTGGAGCTCCAGGTTCAGACCAGCTGTCTCATCCCTTCCTACTGTGGCGAAGTCTGTCTCTGCTGGTCAGAACCCTCCAACTAGCCTAGTCTATGTCCAAGCAAGTGTCCCCTAAAAGGACCTTCTTGTCTCCCCCTCTGCTGAGGAAAGCATGCAGGAATGAGACTTTCTATGTTAGGGAGTACTCAGCCTCCAGTCCCACATGACTTGATTGACTGATGAACTGATTCCTTGAGGAGGAGACAGACACGGGGAAAAGACTGTGTTGGGTGAGTCTGTGTTTTCCCAGCTGTGCTGCCTGTGCAAATAGTGGAACCAAAAAAAAAAAAATAGTGGTAGACACACACTGCCTAGTGAAATTGTCTGAATGTAAATGGAACTTATCATAATATGATATTGTTATATATTATAACATTATGATATCATAAAATTTATTTTACATCTAAATAAATTTTGATATATTATGATGTAACATATAAAATGTGGTCAGGTAATTTTATAAGAAAATTGCATTAAATTTTGTAACAATATTAACATATAAACTCAATAGAAAGTTGGGAAAATTGTCTGCTCTTGTGTAAATGACTGCTTTTTGGATAACTCTATAAAATATATGAAGAGGGGTCTGCTACTTACAGGCACGGTGGCTCATGCCTGTAATCCTAGCACTTTGGGAGGCCAAGGCGGGTGGATCACCTTAGGTCAGGAGTTCATGGCTAGCCTAGCCAACATAAGGAAACCCCATCTGTACTAAAAATTCAAAAAAAAATTAACTGAATGTGGTGGCTCACGCCTGTAATCCCAGCTACTTAGGAGGCAGGAGGATTGCTTGAACCCAGGAGGCAGAGGTTTTGGTGAGCCAAGATCACGCCACTGCACTCCAGCTGGGCAACAGAGCAAAACTGCATCTCAAAAAAAGAAAAAAACTCAGGCTTATTTTTATCAAAATCTAGATTTTAAATAACAATTCTAGGTGTTCCCTTTCAATAAAAATCCAAACCAAAACAAACAAAAAATTTCTAGGTAATTCCCATGAATATGAATAACTGTTAAATGGGGTACTTTTATTTTTAAGAGAGGGATTGTTTACATGGATGTGTTGATGTGTCAAACACGCACAGTTAAAATTGTACCTATTTTTGACAGATCCTGACTCTAACCCTCTGGATGGAGTGCAGTGGTGCAATCGCAGCTCACTGCAGCCTTGACCTCCCGGACTCCAGTGATCCTCCCAAGTCAGCTTCCCAAATAGCTGTGACTACAAGTGTGCACCACTATGCCCAACTAACTTTTAAAAAATTGTTGTAGAGATGAGGTCTCACTCTCTTGCCCCAGTGAGGTCTTGTTATGTTGCCTACATCTTACCTCAAAAAAAAAAGAAACTTATTAAAAGATAAAGTGTGAGTTAAAAATGGGTTCACATTAATGATTTTTAATTTGATACTTCTATTGTTAAAAGAGGGATTGTTTATATGGGTGTGTTTATGTGTAAAAAGCTAACTAAGGTCGAACCTTTATTTTTTTTTTGAGACAGAGACGCACTCTGTCACCCAGGCTGATGTGTAGTGGCACAATCACAACTCACTGTAGCCTCAAACTTGTAGAATCAAGAGATCCTGCTATGTCAACATCCCAAGTAGCTGGAACTACAGACATGCACCACTGAGCCTGATTAATTTAAGAAAAATTTTAATAAAGATGTGGTCTCACTATGCTGCCAAGGCTGCTCTCAAACTCCTGACCTCAAATGATCCTCCTGCCTTGTCATTCCAAAGTGATGGGATTAAACAGGCTTAAGCCATTGTGCTCAGCCAAGAGTTTACCTTCAATGAGCACATATTTTATATCAGAAAAAATAATAATAAATAATAAAGTATGTGTAAGAAATGAGTTGAAGTATAGATAATAAAAAATTGACATGTCATTAGTTGTTCTTGAGCCTGGGTAACAGGCCTATTGTACTGTTTCTTTTATTTTGTGTGTTTTAAATTTTCTGTAATAAAACATGTGTGATAATACAAAGTTGATCTACAATGTTAGCTCTTAAGATCTTAGTGACTTTGGGGGAGAAAAAAGAGAGAGAAAGTGGTTGCCAGGGCATCAGTGAAGCTGGTTCTATTTCTAGGTTACACATGTGTGTTCACTTTGTAATAATTCATTGAACTTTACATGATTTCTTTGTATACATCTTTCTGCATGAATGTTATACATATATAAAATTTAAATATTGCCTATCTGCACAAAATTTTCACTTCATATCTCAGAATAAGAGCACTGTTTTGTATTGTTTTAAAGTGGGACAGGTTTGCTCAGGGCATAATCAGATGGATATTAATATTCCAAGGTATTTACTTATGTCCTAACACTTTGGTGACCTTCTAGGTCTTCCCATGTTTACATCAATTTAGTAAGTAAGACAGTTTTAATTTTTTAGGGTATAGGTCAAGCACAGTGGATCATGCCTACACTCTCAGCTCTTTGGGAGGCCAAGGCAGGAGGATCATTCGAGTCCAGTATTTTGAGTTTTTTTAGGATGCAATTATTATTCAGCAAAGTCCTCTCCCCACAGTGAGGTGCAGCAATGCAAGGGCGCCTAGTGCACACTATTCATTTGGTATGAGTAGAACTGGATTGATTCAGGAATAAAATGTGCAGCAGAGGTCAGTTCAGCAAAGAAGAGTAGGTAATGCAGGTAAGATCAGAAGACCACAACCCAGCAGCAGCAAATCTTTCCATTTATTTCAGGAACCCATTTGCCACTAGTTCACCAGAAGGGCTGATTTAAACCAGTAGTTTGGGGACTTGGTTGTACCCCATAGTCACCCAGAGAGCTTTAAACAGCACTGTGGCTGAGGTCCCACTGCAAGGATTCTGAAGTCGTTCATCTATTGCCTTTTGAGTTTAGGTAGTTTTAAAATCCTCCCTGGTGATTCCCGTGTGCACCCAGGGGGAACAACCCCTGGTTCGGGGTGAGAAATGCGTTTGATGCCCATGCATTCCATGTGTACAGCCGTGATTTGCCCCATGGCCACTCCTGAGTTTGGGGTCTTAGAAAATACACTTGTTCTGTTAAAAATCAAAAAACAACTTCAAAACACCCTCAGCTGTTTGGCTAAAATGCAGCAGGAGAAAATATCTTCTCAACAGATGTATCTGAATGGCACTTGCTTTCAGAGTAAACGGTGGTTTCAAGCACAATATAGCACTTTTTTCCCAAAGGCTTTCAAGGCCTTTTACTATCATATCCTTATGAATCACAGGAATAAAAAAGTCATAGTTATATAACTGTCAAATATTGTATTAGGAAAAATTTAAGGTCATATCTTCTATGCTCAGGTACCCTCATTAAAATCATTTAAGACCCATCTGCCCTGTGTCGTGGCTCACACCTGTAATTCCAGCACTTTGAAAGGCAGAGGCTGGAGGATCACTTGAGCTCAGGAGTCCAAGACCAGCGTGCTCAACATAGAAAAACCTCATCTCTGCCAAAAATACAAATATTATCTGGTTGTGGTAGTGTGTACATGTGGTCCCAGCTACTTGGGAGGCTGAGGTGGGAGAATCGCTGGAGCACAGAATGTCAAAGCTGCAGTGAGCCACTGCACCCCAGCCAGAATGACAGGGAAAGAGACCCTGTCTCAGAAATAAAAATAAATAAAGAGACCCATTCTTTCAGACACCCTCATTCTTCTACATAAAACATGGGGCTTTTGACTGAAATGTTTTAAGATGAACCGAAGATTCTCCCGTGATCAGGAGCAGTAGATGGGGGTTGCTTCCTTCGTGTTCTTTGAGTTGAAGCAAGGCAGAGGTCTGGAGACTCAAACTGGTAAATACTCAAACTGGTAAATATATCAATTGCTTTCTTTTCATATGATGTATTAAGCTATTCTTGAATTGATATTTTAAAAAACTGAGACTGGGTTATTTATAAGAAAAGAGTTTGATTGGCTCATGGTTCTGCAGGCTGTACAGGAAGCACAGCACCAGTGTCTGCTTCTGGGAAGGCCTGGGGAACGTTACAATCATAGTGAAAGAGAAGCAGGCATCTCACATGGTAGAACAGGAAAGATGGGGGAGGGATGCACCACACTTCTAAACAACCAGATCTCTCGAGTACTCACTATCACAAGGAAGGCATAGAGCCATGAGGGACTCACCCGGTGATTCAACCACCTCATCCCCAGGCCCCACCTGCCACATTGGGGATTAAAATTCAATATGAGATTTGGAGGGGACATCTAAACCACATCACGTGATCATCAGAAAAACAGATGAAGAATTCATGGTTTCTGCTGTCCAGAAACTTTTCATCTGGAGCAAATGGATTAATGGCTGAATTCAGCATGCTGTGGTTGGAAGGGAAATGGATTAATGGCTGAATTCAGCATCCTGTGGTTGGAAGGGAAATGGATTAATGGCTGAATTCAGCATCCTGTGGTTGGAAGGGAAATGGATTAATGGCTGAATTCAGCATCCTGAGGTCAGAAGGGAAACGGATTAATGGTTGAATCCAGCATCCTGTGGTTGGAAGGGAGAAGGGAGCTGCACAGGGGGCCTTGGCTGCATTTGCTCCACTTCCCTTATGCTGTTCCTTGAGTTCCGATGTCACCACCTGAAGGGCTATTCATGGACAAAAGAATTATTGTTATTGTTGTGATTATGTCTATTTCTTTTATCTTGGTAAAAATAAGTTTTTAGCTTCTCATGTAATTGTCCTAAAAAACCCTAAGAGTTTTGCTTAAGTTTCTTGTTATCCTGTGTTATAAAAATTGACAGGGAAGTGGCTAAAACAGATTAAAATTACACAAGCTCTAAGAGTCAAGTCTCTGTTGGGCAGGCTTAGGAAAGACAGAACTGGAAATACTCCACAAGCATGAATATCAGAAACGTGGGATCCACTTTCTGTTCCAGCCCTGACCAGATCCACCCTCTTCTAAGGCCTCATCCAGATCTGGCCTCACCCTAGAATCTTCTCTCACCGAACTGATTAAAGGAGACCAGATATTCGGGTGGGGGCTCCTGCCGCCTCTCCTGAGTTGGTGCCCACAATTTCCTAAAATGGAAAAGCAGATAAATGGAAGAAAATAATTCTATATTTGGGGGCTATAATTTCTTTTTCATTGAAGCCAGTGCTTCTAGAGACACTCCACCTAGCAACTTGTTTTCCACTCCTGAAAATTCAGTAGCTGCTCCACAAGGCACAAGAAGGTAAATATAAATATAAAACATCTCTCTGAGCAGTTACCCTTTTTTCTCTATCCCGCTCATCTGTTTATATAGCTTTTATTCTGCACATTTTATTTTTCAGGTAAATAATTTTTAAAATGGAAGAAAAAAATAGAAATGCTAGGCCCTTCATTTAAATCCTGAAAATTACAGAAAACTTAGCATCCAACTCCCAGGGTGCTATAAAGATTAACTCACATCATGTAATGTTTCCTGAACAGTGCTCTGTAACAGACTTCTGAACACATAGTATGTGCTCAATAAAGATTGTATTAACTCATGTGCACGTGTTTTCCAAATGCAGACTTACTCAAACATTGATGCCTTCTCTAGGCTTTCTAAACTGTCAAGAGCCAGCAGAAAATGACATGTTTGAAAATGGTGATTGGTGGCTTACACTTTGGGCCAAAAGTATTTGTGTTGTGGTAAGAGTGTTGGATGTCAGGAGCTCTGTGCTGTGCCTACTTTTTCTAGCTGAGTACTACTATATTGGATGTAGTAGAAGAAACATCAGTATTAAGAGGAGACTTTTTAAAGAAGCCAAATCATGGACCCCTTCCAAACCTGCAGAATCACATTACTAAGAGAGAGCCTGGAATTGGAAATAATTCATATGCACATTGAAACTTGAGAGGCAGCTGTGCGCGGTGACTCACACCTGTAATTCTAACACTTTGGGAGACCAAAGTGAGCAGATCACCTGAGGTCAGCAGTTCAAGACCAGCCTGGGCAACATGGCCAAACCACGTCTCTACTAAAACATACAAAAATTAGCCAGGTGTGGTGGCTGGTGCCTATAATCCTAGCTACTCGGGTGGCTGAGACTGCAGAATCACTCAAACCTGGAAGGTGGAGGTTGCAGTGGGCCAAGATGGCACCACTGCACTCCTGCCTGGACAATGAGTGAAAACTCTGTCAAAAGAAAAGGAAGAGGAAAGAAAGAAAGAAAGAAGAAAGAAAGAAAGAAGAAAGAAAAGAAAGAAAGAAAAAGAAAGAAAGAAAGAAAGAAAGAAAGAAAGAAAGAAAGAAAGAAAAACATGAGAGGCAATGCTTAGATAAGTGGCTCTCAGCCCATGCTTCCAGCCATAATCACATGGCCAGCTTAAAGAAAAACCATCACCTGCGCCCTCCCCAGAGACTCTGTCTATTGGTCTTGGTGGGAGCATCTATGTGGTTATAATTAGAAAGTCAAATTGTCCCTCTTTGATGATTATATAATATCATATATGCAAAAATTCTAAAGACCACCAAAAAAACTCTTAGATTTGATAAATAAATTTAATAATATTTCAGGATGCAAAAATCAATGTACAAAAATTTGTAGCATTTTTATACACTAATGATGATCAAGCTGACAACTGAATTAAAAAGTCACTTCCTTTTGCAATAGCTACAAAAAAGGTAAAATGCTTAGAAATACAATTAGTCAAAGAGATGAACGATCCCTACAAGGAAAACTACAAAACACTGATGAAAGAAATTGTACATGACACAGATGAGAAAAACATCCCATGCTCATGGATTGGAAGAACTACGATCATTAAAACGACTCTACTCCCCAAAGCAATCTACATATTAAATGCAATTCTTACCAAAATGCCAAGTTATTTTTTTTAAAATTAGAAAAAGAAAACACTAAGATTCACATGGAACCACAAAAAGAGCCTGAATAGCCAAAACAAATTTAAGTCAAGAGAATAAAGCTGGAGATATTACATTATCTGACTTAAAATTATGCTAGAATCCTGTAGTAACCAAAACAGCATGGCACTGATATAAATTGACACATCGATCAATGGTACAGAATAGAGAACCTAGAAATAAAGCCACATACCTACAAACAACTGATCTTTTACAAAGTCAACAAAAACATACACTGGAGAAATGACATCCTATTCAACAAATTGTGCTGGAAAAATTATATTGCCATATGCAGAGGTATGGAATGGGACCCCTATGTCCCACCATATACAAAAATCAACTCAATATGGATTAAAAGACTAAAATGTAAGACCTGAAACTATAAAAATGCTAGAAGAAACTCTAAGATAAACTCTTCTAGAGATTGATTTGGACAAAGATCTCAAAAGCAGATGTAATGATAACAAAAATAGACAAAAGGAACTCAAACTAAAAAGCTCCTGAAAATGAGCTTTTTAATTAACACAGTGAACAGAAAACCTATGGAACCAGATAAATGTTTACAAGTTTTGCATGTGACAAAGATCTAATGTCCAGAATATACAAGAAACTCAAACAGCTCAACAAAAATAAAACAAGTAACCTCATTAAAAAGCAAGCAAAGAACATAAACATTAAAAAAAAAAGTCAATGATGGTCAATGGTCAACAAGCATGTAAAAGATGCTTAACATTGTCAATGATCAGAGAAATGCTAATTAAAAACCACAATGAGATACCAACTTACACCATGCAGAATGGCTATTACTAAAAAGCAGAAAAATGAGCTATCGGCAAGGATACAGAGAAAAGAGAACACTTACACATTGTGGGAAAGTAACTTTCTACAACCTCTATGGAAAACAGTATGGAGATTTCAAAATAGACTAAAAGTAGAGCTTCCATTTGATTCAGCACTCCCACTACTTGGTATCTACCCAGAGGAAAATAATTTGTTACATAAAGAAAATACCCATGCTCACTTTTATCACAGCACTATTCACAATAGCCAATATATGAAATCAATTTAAATTTATCAATCAATAATTGAATAAAGAAAATGTGCTATACAAATATACCATGGAATGCTACTCAGCCATGAAGAAGAATAAAATCACGTCTTTTGCAACAACATGAATAAAACCAGAGGCCTTTATTGTAAGTGAAAAAACTCTGAAACAGAAAATCAAATTCTGTATTTTGTCACTTGTAAGTGGGAACTCAATTATGCATACACTTGGATATAGAGACTAGAAAAATAGACACTGGAGACTCAGAAAGATGGGAGGTTGGAGAGCATTTAGGAATGAGAAAATAGCTAATTGGGACAATAAAGAACATTCAGATGATTGTCACACCAAAAGCCCATAATTCTTCACTATGCAACATGCTTCTGAAAGGGAGCTGCATTTGTACTCTCTAACGTATTAATAAAGAGATTTAAAAAAAAAGGCCTGGTGCAGTGGCTCAAGCCTATAATCCCAGCACTTTGGGAGGCTGAGGCGGGCAGATCACGTGGTCAGGAGTTCAAGACCAGCCTGGCCAATATAGTGAAACTCCGTCTCTACTAAAAATACAAAAATTAGCCAGGCATGGTGGAGCACGCCTGTAGTCCCAGCCTCTCGGGAGGCTGAGGCAGGAGAATCACTTGAACCAGGGAAGCGGAGGTTGTGGTGAGCCGAGATTGTGTCACTGCACTCCAGCCTGGGGAACAGAGGGAGACTCGGTCTCAAGAAAAAAAAAAAAAAAAAAAGAGAAAAAACTTTGGCTTTTATCAAGAGGACAAACTGAATAGACCTCATAATTTTCACAAATAATTAGACTGGGCAAAAAAAATTTTAATAAAAATAAATAAAAATATTGTATTTTAAGAATGGTATAGAAAGATAATTTGATGAATTAGAGTAGTTAGTACTTAGCATATACAATATGTTAGGCAAGATTCTAAGCCACTTAGACCTTTATGGACAGAATATGTAACAGAGTAAAATAAATAACACAAAGATTCATTGGCAATGACAAATTGACATATTTTCAATCATATTAGATGATATTAAAACCATTAACAAATTTACTGTTTTGTTTCATAATAAAAAAGAATGTTAAATAACTTCCTTAAAAAGTTTGACTAATTAGGCATATGGATAAATGGGCGGCATTTTGACCAGTAGACAGAGGATACACATTTTCAAGGACCAGACAAAATTATTTATTTTTTGGGGGGGCGAGAGAATAGTTTTATTATCTGGGGATACAGTGGAGTCCTCTCCCTGGGATGTGGGTCTTCCACTGGTTACCCCCGCCAGGGCTCCAGGGGGAGCCCTGCGATTCAGTGCTGGGCTCCGCTGGGGGCCGGGCCTTGGAGAAGGCGAACTGTGCAGGGAAGCAGCAGCTGTGGGGTCCTCACCGGCCGCTCCGCCCAGCTGCACCGGGTCTCCTGGTGGTCCTCAGGCTGAGTCTGCATCTCTGGAGGGCAGCGAACCATCCTGCCCAGAACCTTATCCTCACAGCCCAGTTTGACACAGGTCAGCCATTTCTGCTTCCTCCCCTCGGGCTGGACTTTGCACTTGGGTTTCTTCCAGTCCTTCCCCCGGCCGCTTCTCTGTCTGCCGGAGCTTAAATTCCAGCCGCACAAATGTTCCAGCTGAGAAGGGCGTGTCCAGGGCGCTGTCCACACTGGTCTCCCGGAAGGCCCGCTGCACTGGCTGGTGCTTGCAGATTCCTCCAGGGCCACCTGCAGGCCCCGGCGCTGGCCCCCTGAGCTCGGCCCCGCCGGCGCCCCCCCGCGCCCACCCACGGGGCCAGCGAGATCCGCAGCCATCTCAGGCTTCCCCTGTCACCCTGGCCCTGCGAAGCGGGTGTGCACCCCTTAGTTCTCCGAGCCCACCGGGAGCCACCTCCTCCCCTGCCCTGCCCCTGGGGGGGGCCTGCGTGCAGAATCCTGGGCAGAGGCAAAGGAACCGGGAAATGTCCCTTTCTCCACGCTGACCTTGGGGTCTGCTGGGTCCTCTCCACTCCCTCCCACCCTGCCCGCGCTGTTCCCTGGGGCCCGCAGCTTCAGCAAATTTCCCTGCCGCGCCGGAAAGCCGTCCTGTTGCTCACTGTCACCCTTCCTCCTTTTCTGTCCCATTCTCTCTCCCCACTGGGTCTCCGACACGACCCTCTCTCCTCCCGGCTGTCCCCAGAGCCCCTCTCTGCTTCCCCAGCTCAGCCCCCTCTCTGAGGGCTTCTCCCTCCCACCCCCAAGAGAATTTCCTGGCTCCCACGGGGTGCCCCCAATCCCCGGGGCCTAGGTCAACCAGACAAAATTATTTTAAATGGGAAGATTTGAATTCCATTGAATTCATGAAAGCAGGAATCCATCTGGTCATATTTTAAATAATTTTGAAATGATAATAGTAACTATCAATTTAAAGTTTAACCAGAATTCAGAATACCCACCATTTTACCAGAAAAAAAAAAAAAAAACTGTTATAACTAACCAAGTCAGTAAGTTTTCAGGATACAATATTAACATATGAACATCAGTTGCATTTTTTTACAGTAACAAAATATCTGAAACAGGAATAAAGATAGTTCCATTTACAATATTATCAAATAGAATGAAATACTTAGGAATGAGTTAACAAAGAATATGAAAGATCTGCATACTGAAAACTATAAAATGTTGAGGAACAAAAATGAAGAATACAAAATGGGAAATATATTATGTGTTCATGGAGTCTAAGAATTAATATTGTTAAAATATCCATACTACACAAAGTGATCTATAGAGTTAAATTTCTATCAAAATTTTAATGCCATTTTATTAAAAATGTAGAACAACAATTTTAAAATTAGTATGGAACAACAAAAGACCTCAAATAGCCAAATACTGAGAAGAAAAAAAAGGCTGAAAGCCTCACACTTCCTGATTTCAAACTATATTACAAAGCTGTAGTCATCAATATAGTATAGTATTGTACCTACATAAAAACCAATAGAACAGAAGAGGACCCAGAAATAAACTCACAAAAGTACAGTCAACTGATCCCGCAGAAAGGAGAAAGGATAAACACATCAAGGAGTGGTGTAGGAAAAACTAGCTATGCACAGAAAAAAGTGAACCTTTCTCTCATATCATCACAAAATGAATTTGAAATGAAATAAAGACGTAAACATAAGAACTGAAATCATGAATCCTCTGAAAAAAAATGGGGAAAAACCTCCTTGACACTGGTCATGGCAATGATGTTTTGGATATGACACCAAGAACACGTCAAAAAAAGCAAAAATGAACAGGTGGAACTATGTCAAAGTAAAAATTTTCTGCCCAATAAAGGAAACAACAAAATATAAAGGCATTATAGGAAATGGGAGAAAATATTTGTAAACCATATGTAGGATAATATGTTACCATCCAAAATACATGTCATACTAATCAATACAAAAAAGAACCCACAGCAGAATTAAAAGCAATTTCTTGATTAATAATTGGGCAAAATATATAAATAGCAATTTTTCCAAAGATATACAAATGGCCAGCAGGTATATAGAAATAAAACATAAAAGCTACACAAATTTAAAAAAATGAAGCAGTTTATTCTACAATTTGCACTTATTTTCTTAAATTATAGAATATCCTAGGATGTAATATTGCACAATGAATAAAATGATGTTTGAGAAAACTGTTAAAATAAATAAATAAATAAAATAAAAAAATGCTCAACGTCACTAATTATCAGAGTAATTAAAATCAAAATCACGATGAGATATCACCTTATCCATGGTGTTTGGATGCCTGTTATCAAAAAGTCAAAAGATAAAAAGTGCTAGGGTGTAGAAAAAGAGAACACTTGTACACTGTTGCTGAGGATGTCAATTGGTGCAGCTATTATGAAAAACAATATGGAGGTTCCTTAAAATTTTTAAACTAGAACTACCACTAATCCCAATTGGGAGTATATAGACAAAGGACATAAAATCAGGATCATCAAGGGCATCTGCACTCCTCTGATACAGATAAATAAACTGAGAGATACATAGTTTCAGCTTTGATACAAATGAAACTCTTTCATCTACAACAATATTGATAAATCTTGCAGACATTAGGCTAAGTGAAATAAGCCGAATACAGAAGGGCAACTACTGCATGATCTCGTTTGTATGTAAAATCTAAAAAAGTAAATTAAAATAAAAAATAAAAAGCCATGGAAACAGTAGAACCGTGGTTCCCATGGGCTGGGAAGAGGGGAAAGTGAGGAGATAGCCATGGAAGGGGCACACCTTCAGTTATAAGGTGAGTAACTTCTGGGGACCTAATGTACAGAATAGTGACTATAGTTCACAATACTGTGTACTTGACATTTGCTGCGAGAGTAGATCTCAGGTGCTCTCAACACACACACAGAAACGCATTAATTATGTGAGGGGATAGATATGCTAACTAGCTTAACTGAGATAATTTAAAGACTACTGACATCTCAAAACACTATTGTACACCCTAAAAATATACACTTTCCAATTTGTCAATCATAGCTCAACGAATGCAGAAAAAAACTAAGAGTGACCAGCAGGGCATATCAAGCCACACGGAAACTCGATTTAAAACACGCTTGGCCACTGTTTCCAGCTAAACTCAGGGAACCGCCAGAGCGCTTCTGGCCCCTGGACTTGGACGCTCCTCCCGCCGCCCCCGTGGCTGGGGAAGGTACAATCGTTCCCAGGATTCCAGGCCGCGCAAATCCGGCAGGGCCATCGCCGTCCCCTTGCTCTTGCTGCAGCCCCGTTAGGCTCCGCGTTTCGGGGCGTCCAGGCCGGGGAGGCTGCCTGTGGCTGCCCGCGCGCCCCCATGGCTGTGGCTCCTCCGGCCCCCGCTTCGGCCCCGCGCAGCACCTCCGAGGCCGCAGCCTTATGGCGCCCGAACTCACGGCCTCGGGCCCGTACCCGCCGCCAGCGCCTTCGCTGTGGCCGCTCCTCCCCCCCCACGAGCCCGAGCTGGTCCAGCGGAGGAGGGCGGAGAAGCTGGAACCGGAAGGCTGAGCTGCAGGCGGCAGGTGCGGGAACGGGAGAAGCTATGGCCTCGCATAGGACGGCTGCTCAGAGCGATATGAGCAACCCCCAGGAGCTCCGCACGCAGCTGTAAGAACTCAGTAACGTACTCCGCTGTGGGAGAAATGGAGATAATAAAAGTCTGATGTAGAAATACTCACAGAGAACCATGCTCCTTGGTCAATCTCAGATTATTATTATCAGACCTACTCTAATGATGTTAGTCTTCCAAATAAAGTGAGTGACTGAACTGTCAAATCAGCAAGATCAGGATATTGAAACTCCTGCTTTGAATTCTAACGACCAGTTATAAATAGAAAATGATGCTCACCCTGGTACTGATAAAACAGCAAATGTTGAATGTAGACAAGAGGGTCATTTGCCTCAAATTCACAGGAGCCAGCATCTGCATTAGCAGCACAAGATACGTCCTTAGAAGGTTCGTCATTAGCTGGAAACTTGAGAGCTGCAGCAGAAGCGGCTTTATCACAGACTGGATTTAGTCATGATGAAAATGCTGGACGGTATTTTAACCACAGCATTTGTTTCTGTTAAGATTCTGAGAATCAAATATATTATGATTTAATTTATTACTACTGTGATGTGGAAAGTGGTCGCTATCGGTTTCATTCTCGAGTAGATTCGCAACCTTATCAGACTTATAGCACAAGACAAAAATAAAAAATTGAGAAAAGAAAGGATCCAGATTCTTCTACAAAAAAAAAAAAACTGAGGAAAAGGATTTGAATTCAGAGGATCAAAAAGCCTTCAGTGTTGAACATACAAGCTGCAATGGGAAAGAAAATTTCACAAATGTGAAAAAAAAGCCAAAATAGGCATTCATCACAAAAATAATCCCCCAAAATTCACTGTTCCAGTTAGTGGAAATACTATGGAATCTCCTCTTTAATTGGAAAAACGGTCCTCAATATTCAACTTTAAGGATGAGAAAATCACAGAGACTCATGGTGAACCAGAAGAAGGTGAAATTACAGACTCTCAGACCGAGGCTAGTTATGATGAAGGCGTTACGAGTAAAGGCAATGCAACTGCAAAAGATACTGAGGAGGAAGATGAGGAAAAAGTGTGGCCCTCATATGTGAGAGTAACTGTCATTAGATCACCCGTGTTACAGACAGGATCACTCGTCATCATCACGGCTGTAAAACCTGCTACAAATGGAAGGGAAAATGATAGGGAGCATACTCTTCGAATCCCTGAAGTTGGTGTAAGATTCATGCAGAGATTTATTTTGACCATGACTTACAAAGTTATGTCCTTTTGGATCAGGCCGTCAAAATGGAACAATTGTTAATGGAAAATGGATTGTTCAGCTGAAAACTAAATGTGACTCTTATGAACCTGAGCATGGAGATAAAGTGAAAGTTGGAGACACTGTGTTATCTTATTACATTCACCCTGGTAGTAATAGCTGTGTTGGATGTCAACCAGGGCAGGTTAGAGCTCACCTTTTCCTTGATAAGAAAGATGAATCATTTGTTGGTCCATCATTAACTAAGAAGGAAACGAGTTGGAAAGAAGAAAAGGATTTTAAAAATATATGAGAAAAATACGGTTTACAGAATACAGACTACAAAGATGATAAGATACTGGAGAATCAAAAATATAAAGATAGAGCTGAAAAACATAGGGAGCAGATTGGAAGTGAAGGAAATTTCCAAAGAGATGATGCTTCTGCATCTGTTCATTCTGAAATTACTGATAGCGACAAAGGTCAGAAGATGTAGAAAAAGATGTGTTGAAAACAGGAGAAAGCCTGGGGAAGGATGGTGGGAGAATAAAAACTCCAATACAGCCTCAGCTTCGGCAAACACATGCAGGATTGGAGACAGACAAACCATCCTCGATTAAAGAGACTCACCTTCTCCAAAACAAGAACAACAACAACAACAACTGGGACACAGCACAGGAGAGGTTTGCTGAAAACTTTCAACAACAACAACAACTGGGACAAAGCACAGGAGAGGTTTGCTGGAAACTTTTCAGAAACTAAACTTCAAAAAGATGACCTAGGAACCATTCCTTGGGTAAAAGGGACTGAGGAGTGAAGGTTAATCACAGAAGAAAACTCAAGCTTTTTTATAAATAGAGTTGGCAAACTCTTATTTTATTGCAGAACGTTTCTCCCCAAAAAAGTCAGTGGCACAAGAAAGCTGTGTCACAATTTACCCCTTCCTGATTCAGAAATGTGTAATAAAATGTGGTTTGCAGCTTTTAAACACATTTTTAAACTAATTATTAGTGACTGAATTAAGTTATGCAGTAAGTGAACTAAAGTTCACAGGGCACAGATACGTTTATCAAACTTTACTATTTTATCTTGTCATTGACAACATCCGTATAAATAATTAGCCATATGAGCAAAATTCATAGAACCACTTAAATGTACATTTGTCCTTGTCTCCATATATTCATACTAGTATGCACAGAAAATACAGCAAAAGAAACATCTAAAGTCTATAAAAATAAATCTGACAATATACATTCTTGTTTATGCCCTTCAGGACCTAGATAAAAAATGTTGAGACAACATCAACAGTGATGCATACATTTTCTTATATTCGGAATAGCCTAAATCATATTAAAGAACTAATGAACAGGTGACATGTCACAGAAAATTCACCTTTTATTGTTTTCTTCGGTGAAGAATCTGAATTTGTTGATATATATTATACATCAGCATTTGTATTTGGTTTGTTTCATAGGTAATGAAATGTCTATACATGAACAAATGAGTACAGTATTGAAAGAGTCCATGTGCTGGCATTCATACTTTTTATAAATACCATTGCAGGCAATGAAGTTGTGCCAGAAAAATCTGATTTCGAGTACAAAAGGAATATGTAGCCAGGGCCTCAAGCTCAATATATTTATTGAAAATGTCCTAAATTTCCATAAAACATTATAATGTTAAATTACTCATTTCAATAAATTATGAATTAAACAAAAAATACAAATGATGTCTTCTATGGATCAGGGAAGTGCTAATGAGACAGAATGGCCATTGAAGCCAAAGGATCTGAATTCAGGTAAATAATTTTACTCATATTAGTTTTATGTTAGAGAAAACAATACTTCTGGCCATATACTATTTATTGCAAAGGAGTATTTCAAAAATATGTACATAATGTATAATTAATTTTCTAATGGTATAAAAGTAATCACATTCTACAAATTATTACAGTATGGTCTATTGATGAGAGGGGTGTTTCAAAGGAAAAAAACTTGGAATTTCTCATGGTGATAGATGCCATAGAAAATCTATGTAGGCCGGGAGCGGTGGCTCACGCTTGTAATCCCAGCACTTTGGGAGGCTGAGGCGGGTGGATCACGAGGTCAGGAGATCAAGACCACGGTGAAACCCCATCTCTACTAAAAAAAATACAAAAAATTAGCCGGGCGTGGTGGTGGGCGCCTGTAGTCCCAGCTACTCAGAGAGGCTGAGGCAGGAGAATGGCATGATCCCGGGAGGCGGAGCTTGCAGTGAGCCGAGATCGCGCCACTGCACTCCAGCCTGGGTGAGAGAGCGAGACTCCGTCTCAAAAAAAAAAAAAATCTATGTAAAATATTTCATTCATATATGCAATTATTGATATTTCTGCTTTTCAGAAAAATAATATACTTTAAACACTTAATGCAGACCATTAAAATCACCAAGAAGTTACAAGAATTCACATAATGCCTAATATAATTGAAAGGAAATTAAGAAAACTTCCCAGGACTGGAAGTAAATAAAGGTAATGATCCAGAGAAGTAATCAACCTAAGAGGCCAGGGCTCCAGTCAGATGCGTCTGATCACAAGAATGTCAGGTCCATGTGGGTTGTTCCCTTCTGACAAGGCAAATGGAATAAACAAAGAGAAACTGCCTGCAGGCATTGGAATGTGGTGTCTCCCATAAGTGAGGATTAAATTGTAAATTCTGTTATACACAAGGAGATGAGCTACTGGGGTGAAGCATCAGAAGAATTTATATGGCACATAAATCTCAGATATTGAATTTATATTTTAATGTTTAACTCAATATAATGGAGAAACAAAATAATGTGGAAAGAAACTACGAGCTTGTCAAGCTATCTTTGGAAAAGAGGCAAATGAAAAGTATTGAAAGTGTTGTAAAACAATTTAATGTACAACATACAAATTACATATTAAAATAGGCCGAGCAAAACAGAGGATTAGTAAAGTGAAATGCTGATCACAATTAATGTAGTCATATATATTACGGAAGACAAATTAATAGAAAATATAAATATATTTATATATGAAGATTAGATTGAGAAGAAATAAAAAGCATTTAATTGTTTTACCGGACTCTCTAAATAGGAAGGCAACAGTCAAAGAATCAGTGACTCCTAAGTTCAGAAATTGGAAGGCAGACATGAATCCTTTAAAAGTTTAGGGTGTAATATATGAAAAAATGGTAAATTAAGAAATACTTAGAAGAAATAGTGGTTTGGGTTATTGTGAATACTGCTTAATAAACACGAGAGTGCAGTTACCTTTTTTGACATGCTTATTTTGTTTCCTCTTGATATAAACCCAGCAATGAGATTGCTGGATCATGTGGTAGTTCTATTTATAATTTATTGAAAAAGCTCCATACTGTCCTCCCTATAGAAATGGGAAATGATTGCACTAATTTACGTTCCTACCAACAGTGTATAAGTGCCCATCTACAGAATGAATAAATAAAATGTCATACACACACACACACACACATGCACACACACACAGGAATAATGTTCAGTCATAAAACAGAATGAAGTTCCATCATTTGTGTCAACGTGGATGAGCTAGAGGACATTATGTTAAGTGGAATAAGCCAGGCACAGAAAGAAAAAGACCACGTGCTCTCACTCATGTGACATCTGAAGAAGTCCATCTCATAGAAGTAGTTGGTAGGATGGTGGTTACCAGAGGTTAGTGATGGCAGAAGGATGAGGCAGTGGGGAGAGCTTTGTCACTGGGTACAAAGTTACAGTTAGGAAGAATACATCCTGGCATTCTATTACGCAGCACGATGACTATAGCTAATAATAATGTACAGTTTATTCTATAATAGCTTGAAGCGAGGATTTTGAACTTTATTAGCACAAGGAAATAAATGTTTAAAGTGTTAAATATGCTAATTACTCTGGTTCGATCACTGTACAGTGTATATGGTACAACGTGATGCAGTGAAACATCATATAATTAACATAATTATACGTGTTTGTGGAGTACATTGTGATGTTTCACTGCATGTCACTGTACCGTGTAGTATGATGCCGTGAAACATCATGTAATTAACACATGATAGTTACATATGTTTACAGAGTACAATGTTATGTTTCACTGCATCTCACTGTACCGTGTAGTATGATGCAGTGAAACATCACACGGTACCCCATAAATATTACTGGTTCATCAGGGAACTGTGGGACACAGAGCAGCTCCGGGTTAGCCATGACCAGCAGCTTCACCTGTGTGGGGTAGGGAGAGGGGAAGGGCCCTGTGCTCGGCTGAGAGTTGATCCCTGACCCCATCCACTTTGACTGCTAGGTGCCAGCAGAGGTCAGGGATCCATAACTTCAGGCAGAGGCAGGAAGCAAGGTCATTGCCTCTTTTTTTTTTTTTGAGAGAGAGTCTCACTCTATCACCCAGGCTGGAGTGCAGTGGTACTATCTCGGCTCACTGCAACGTACATAGAGGTGTATGTCAGAATCACACCTGCAGGAAGGTCCCTGGGTGAGATTAACAATCCCACATAGAGGTGTATGTCAGAATCACACCTGCAGGAAGGTCCCTGGGTGAGATTAACAATCCCACATAGAGGTGTATGTCAGAATCACACCTTCAGGAAGGTCCCTGGGTGAGATTAACAATCCACATACAGGTGTACGTCAGAATCACACCTTCAGGAAGGTCCCTGGGTGAGATTAACAATCCCACATAGAGGTGTACGTCAGAATCACACCTTCAGGAAGATCCCTGGGTGAGATTAACAATCCCACATAAGTGCCAGTCCTGGGTATGAGAGTCAAGGCCTCCTGTATGTTGCGTCTATGTATATAAGTCACAATCTCAATGGTGGAATGGATTTTTCCATGAGATCCTTAATGCCTTTTGAATATTGTTATCTTAATGGAGTCACAGCCTCACAAGTGTTTTGGATCTTGATCAGGGAGTCACAAACCCACTTGTGGACAACATCCACTTATGAGAGCCAACTTTCCAAGTTTTGACTGCCTCTGGGTGTGAGATTCAGAACCTCAATTATGGGCTGTGTGCGTGAGGGAGAATGACAATTTTGACTGATGGCTGGACTCAAGCAGGAGACTTTCATCCTGTGGGTGTTCAGACAAATTATATGTCACAATACCAAAATATGCTGGGTGCAGGCAAAAGAGGAGAGTCATATTAGCTGGTTGCTAGGTCCAGTTATATGTCACTACCTCCGTTTTTGGCAGGGCTAAAGCTGAAGGGGAGAGTCAGAGCTAAAGAAATGTCACAATGTCCCTGTGGGTAGGGCCTATGCATAAGAATTGCATCACCTAGTCATTGAACCCAGCCATGTATTACAATACACAATGTATACAGGGCCCAGGCAAGAAAGGAAAGTATATCACACAGGTACTGGGTCCAGCAATGTGTCACAATACCCCCTGAGGGGAGGCTCCAGGCAACAGGGTAATATTACCTAAATGAGGTGCCTAGAGGGATGTTTCAATGCCCTTGGTGAGTAGGATTTTGAAAAAGGAGAAGTTACAGAACCTAGGGGCCAGGCCTAGCAGACATGAGAGAAAAGTCACATCATGTAGGTACTGGGCAAAGTAATATGTCACAATCCTTACTGTGCGCAGGCCCTAGGAAGAAGTAGAGAGTCACATAGTCTAGATGATGGGCCCAGAGGTATTTGACAATGACTCCTGTAGGTCGGGACCAGGCAGAATAATCATTTCACCCGTGTGCTGTGCCCAGTTATAAGTCACACTTCCCTCTGTGGGCACGACCGAGGCAGGGAGAAGAGTCACATCATCCCGGTGCTTGGCCCAAAGGTATGTCACAATCTCTCTTATGGGCAATGCTCAGGTAAGAGAGGAGAGTCACATCAAATAGATAATGGACCCAGAGGTATGTCACAAGGCCTTCTGTGAACTTGATCCAGGCAGAAGATTCACATCAACTTTGTGCTAAGCCCAGCAACATGTCACAATCCCTTCTGTGTAAAGGGACCAGACAGGAAAAGAGAATCACATTACCTGGCCAATGAGCACAGAGATCTGTCACAATGCCCCTTGTAGGCAGGGCCCAGGCAGACGAGTTACATCGCCTGGGTAGTGGACCCAGCAATATACCACAGTGTCCCATATGGGCACAAGCCAGAGAGTCACATAACCTGGGTGCCAGGCCAAGCTGTGTAGAAAAATGTTTCCTGTGGGCAGCGCCAAGGCAGAAGAGGAGACTCACATCACCCGGGTGCAAGGTCTAGCGATATGTCAAAATGCTCACCTGGGCAGTGCCAAGGAAGGAGAACATAGTTACACTCTCAAGGTGCTGGATCCAGCAATATGTTAATATCCCATCTATGGGCTGGGTCCATGCAAGAGCGTCAAGTCACTCAGGTTCTAGGCACTGGGAAATTTCACCATGAAACCTGCAGGATGGTCCAGGAATGAGATCAACAATCCCACAACTGTCTCAGTTGTAGGCGTGACATTCAACACCTCTTGTATGTTAGGTCTAAGCCCACGAGTAACCATCTCAACACCAGACTGGATTTGTGCGTGAGATCCTCAATTCCTCTGCAGGCTGTGTCACCTTAGTGAAGTCACAGCTTCACAGTTGTGCTGCATCTTGGTCTGAGAGTCACCAACCCATGAGTATCTATATATAAGTCAGTTTTTCCCACCTTTGACTGACTACAGGTGTGAGATTCAGAACCTCAACAGTGACCTGTGTTCATGTGAGAGGATGACAATATTTACTGTTGGCTGGGTGTGCATGAGTGCCACAACCTCACCTGTGTGCTCGGCCCAGTTAGCACTCTCTGTGTACTACCCAATGGCGCTATACAGTATGAATGAGAGTTGCAATCAACTTTGAGACCTTCCTGCTGGTAGGGACCCATGATCATGCCTGTGGCATTAAGCCCGGGTATGAGAGTCAACATCATTACAATTAACTAGGTCAGGACAGGAGAGTCCTCCCTTGCCTATAAGCTGGGTTTAGAAATGAGCCACCATTTCAACTCTGGTTGAATGTTTATATATGAACACGGGCCTAGCACCAAGGTGATGTGAGTCTTTGGGCTAGACACTTCAAGCAGGAGGCAATGTGGCATATCTCTGGGCCTAACAACTATTTGATGTGACCTGCTTTTTTACCTGAGCTTTCCCATAAAAGAGATGTGACATATGTCTAGACCCAGCATCTAGGTGATGTAGCTCTCCTTTTTTGACTAAGCCCTGTGTATTTTGGGTATTCTGACATATCCCTGGACTAACATCTGGAAGATAAGAAGATCCAGCATGGGCCCTGCCTAAAAAGTTTTTGTGACGTATTTCTATGTTAATACCTTGGAAATGTGACTCTCCTCTCTTACCTGGGCTTTGCCCATAAGAGAGATTGTTACGTACCTCTGCAGCAAGCACCTAAATGCAGTGACTCTTCTTTCTTGCCAGGATCATGCCCGCAGATGAAAGCGTGGCTTATCGCTGTGTCCAGCACACCAGTTATGTGATTATTCTGCCTGATCTCTGCTCACGGGAGCCATTGTGACGTATCCCTGGGCCCAGAAACTATTTAATATGACTCCCTCTATTACCTTAACTTTGTGCATAGGATAAATTGTGACATATCTCTGGGTCCAGCACTTAGGTGATGTGACTCCTTTTGTGCATTGACCACGCCCACAGGAGGGAGGCTGATTTATTGCTGGTTGAGAGCTGATGTGATACCTCCGTCCTTGTCTTCTTAGTTTATAATAATTTACACAAGAGACACACAGAAAAGAAGTACAGCATAATTTATTGGAAAAGAAAAAAAAATTGAAAGTTAAGTGCAGAATACAGTACACGGTGAGAGAGATATTCCAGGGCGGGCTGCTCATAAGAGTGAGACAGCGTGGATTGTCGCTAGAGAAACCCCTTATGGGAGTTTTACATTATTATTAATAACGAGGGGGGAAGAGGAGCTGCTAGTAAGCCTGTTCTGAATGGTCTTCTGGGTGCACATGTGCAGTAGCTGCACATGCTTATTCATATTTTGCATGTCTCATTAGCATCTTAGATCTCTAGCCAGGAGTGTATTTTTGTATGTTTGCTTGAGGCAGAGTTTCGCTCTGTTGCCCAGGCTGGAGTGCGGCAGTGCAATCTCTGCTCACTGCAACCTCTGCCTCCCGAGTTCAATTCATTCTCATGCCTCGGCCTCCTGAGTAGCTGGGAATACAGGCATGCACCACCATACCTGGCTAATTTTTGTATTTTTATTCAAGACGGGGTTTCACTATTTGGCCAGTCTAGTCTTGAGCTTCTGGTTTCAATTGATCCACTCTTCTCAGCCTCCCAAAGTGCTGGGAGTACAGGTGTGAGCCACCGTGCCCAGCTGGGGGGTGTATTTTTTTGCTATTAAAATAAGCAAAAGTTAAGTTTGAGGACAGGTAAAATCAAAACGCACATGCTCTCTAGAACAGAAAGTCCTTAATGAAGATAGCTTTGCTTGAATGAGCCTAATTACAATGCGAATGCTAAGGCTTGTGTTGGCTGTACAGTCACCACAGTTTCAATGAAGGGGGGGTGGCCTGGCCTCCACACCTGTGGGTGTTTCTCGTCAGGTGGAATGAGAGACTGAGAAAAGAAAGAGACACAGAGACAAAGTATAGAGAAAGAAAAGTGGGCCCAGGGGACTGGCGCTCAACATACGGAGGACCACACCGGCACTGGTCTCTGAGTTCCCTCAGTATTTATTGATCATTATCTCTACCATCTTGGAGAGGGGGATGTGGCAGGACAATAGGGTAATAGTGGGGAGAGGGTCAGCAGGAAAACATGTGAACAAATGTCTCTGTGTCATAAGCAAGGTTAGAAAATGTGCTGTGCCTTGATGTGCAGGTATACAAACATCTCGGTGCATTGAAAAACAGTATTGCCAGGAGCATGTCTCAACTCCAGCCCTAAGGCCGTTTTCTCCTATCTCAGTATATAGAACATACAATTGGGTTTTACACCGAGACATTCCATTGCTCAGGGATGAGCAGGAGACAGATGCCTTCCTCTTATCTCAACTGCAAAGAGGTCTTCCTCTTTTACTCATCCTCCTCAGCACAGACCCTTTACGGGTGTCGGGCTGGGGGACGGTCAGGTCTTTCCGTTCCCAGGAGGCCATATCTCAGACTATCACATGGGGAGAAACCTTGGACATACCTGGTTTTTGTAGGCAGAAGTCCCTGTGGTCTTCCACAGTGTATTGTGTCCCTGGGTACTTGAGATTAGAGAGTGGTGATGAATTTTAACAAGCATACTGCCTTCAAGCACTTTTTTAACAAAGCAAATTCTGCATAGCCCTAAATCCATTAAATCCTGAGTCACACAGCACAAGTCTCTGTGAGCGCAGGGTTGGGGCTAGGGTTACAGATTAACAGCATCTCAAAGCAGAAGAATTTTTCTTAATACAGAGCAAAATGGAGTCTCTTATGTCTACCTCTTTCTACATAGACACAGTAACAGCCTGATCTCTCTTTCTTTTCCCCACGTTTCTATATCCGAGATCATGGTCATTTTCTTGACTATCTATTCTGCTTAATTTCCCCCTAAGAGATCTTAGGGTGATAATCATATTGGAGGTTGAGTGGCTAGGTCATTTTTTTCTGCAGCTGTTTCCTGCTGAGTGGGTGTTATTCTGCCTAGCCTGGGCCCTAAAGTTTCTGCTTGTGTGATCTAACTGGGTATAAACCATGTCATTCATGGAACCAGTGGGCAAGATATTGGCAGCCAAAGTTTGAAAGCCTTGCAAAGCCATCATGCAAACATGGAGTTGCTGTAAGCAAGACAGCAAGAATCAGTTAACATTTTAAACAAAATTGGAGAAAAGTAAAAGCTGAGAGTATAATAATGACTGTTACTATTAAGAGAGTAAGACAGGTAATAGACATTGCTTTCATGTTCCCATGGAATTTCCTAGAGATTCAATTTTGTCTGCCTGAGTGATGATATTATTAATATTTTCTTGGACTAAAAACAGCATGCTTCTTTTTAGATATAAACATGCTCCTCTTTGCCTGGCTGGGAGAAGATCCCAGGCTCTTTGGTTTTGTCGTACTGCAGTGGCCATGGAGTCTAGACGTTTTTGAAGTCTGTTGAGGCCTCTGCTGCTTGTTGCAGACCCATTGAGGTTTTCTGAGATAGTTTCTACTGGATTCCCAAGGCTCCACCTTATGGTGACATTTGTGCTGCAAAAGTGTTTTGGCATTAACATGGTGAAAGCAACAAATGTTGTATTTTCTATTTTTTGCCAATAAGCAAAATTTTATGCAGCTAAGTTAGCAGCAGTCATTCAGTCCATTTATGGATGGTACAGTTGAATGGTGGTCAAAGTTAGAGCCTGGAACCCTTCAGTAAATGCACTGAAGTTGCCTGAGGGCCATCAGAGCTGTTGTTTATATTGGATTAGGTCATTTGTTGAGAGTAGAAAAGCACTCTGATGATCCTCTCTCCATTTGGGACTTTCTGTAATTGGAGCAATGTCCCTGGCCCTGGATGGTGTGAAGTCCCACTGTGAGTAACTGCAGCTGGGCTGGTCTCTATTGTACCTGGCAAAGGCCGATAGAAAGGAGCATAAGGAGGAGGTGAAACAAACTTAGATTCTACAGAGGACTCTGATAGTGTGGGGATTCTAAAAGATTGTGGGGCCCTGAGGGCCCTGTCTGGAGCTGTGTTGGGCTGTGGGGTCTGGGGTCCCTTCCCCTTAATAAGAGATGATCTTCTAATGGTTCTGAGGGGCTTTCTGGCTTACAGGCTTAGCCCACAGGTGCTGCATAGAGCTGGGTTTTGTTGTCAGGCCAGAAAGACTTGCACATAGGATACTTCAGACCATTTTCCCTGATTTCCACAGAAAAGATCTAGCTGTAGGTGGAGTTAAAGTTCACAGTCTCATTCTCCAGCCATGTTTTCTCAGCTAATCTGTAGGGAGGCTAAATAGTTACAAAAGAAGATAAGGTTTTCTTTTTTCTAAGTTCATTTAGCCAAAAGCTGTTCTAATTTTTAGATATACATCCCAGGGGTGTTTCAGTGACAGTAGAGGATGCAGCTCCCACGGTGCCAGAATCCTGAAATGTCAGAACATTTACTGAAGTCCAGGAGGCTGTGGGCATCCCCACGGGCCAAGTGGAACCACCAAGTGTCCAGCGCATCACCTCAAAACCCCATTAACTGAAGCTCTAGGAGGTCATAGCATTTGCCATACACCGTCCTAGCTCTCCCCAGCGGTGGACATCTCCAGCCTACCGAGATGACCCCCACTGCTGGATGGGGGCAGATGTCCGGCTGACAAGCCTTGCCCTAATTCACTGGTTTGCCATTTGTGATGTCCAATTACAACGCCTGGAATGCTCAGATGCAATCCCTACGACCGGTCATCTACATGACTGTGCATCTTTTGTTCAGCAAAGAAGCCTGTTGAAGAACAATTTCAAGGAGCTGGGAAATGCATAAAGCCTGAAGGGACAGGGTTCTCTTAATGTGCCGCTCAAAACAAAACAAAAATTTTGTAAACAGAAAACCTGACCAGAAAATACATTACAATAGCCACTAGGTGGCGATCGAGTATTGCTGAAGGGACAGCAAACGATAAGCTGAGTCTGAACTGTGGCCAGAAAGATGTGAAACTAAGCGGCAAAGTAGCCCAAATATGAAATGTTGAGGGCAACCCATGTGGTTAGTGTATTTATCGATACCACAGAAGTAGCAGCCAAAAGGAGAGCGGACATATATTC
Source organism: Nomascus leucogenys (assembly GCF_006542625.1). Classification (NCBI taxonomy): domain Eukaryota; kingdom Metazoa; phylum Chordata; class Mammalia; order Primates; family Hylobatidae; genus Nomascus; species Nomascus leucogenys. The sequence continues at coordinate 251 of NW_022096551.1, read as the reverse complement.
TCCCTCTAAGAATACAGGTGACTTAAAAACGTTTCCCCCAGAACTTTACTGAAACAGCGCTGGAACAAGCGCTAGTTAACCAGGTAGTCTGGAACTGCCATAGTATTCACTGTAAGTAAAGGGAAACTGAAATTAATGAAGCAGACAAACCTCTCCCCAGGTCATGGCACCAGAAATGTTGATGGCTGATGTAATACCTTGGTTCTTATCTCCTTAGTTTAAAATAATTTAAACAAGAGACACACAGCAAA